>NC_057801.1:710232424-710527609 GCF_018294505.1 Triticum aestivum
TGGCGCGGCGCCGGCACGTGGCAGCTCACGATTGGCCGGGCGGCGGCGGGCGGACGTGTCCGGCTCGCCCGGACGTGTCCGGCGGCGCGGAGAGGGGAGGTTTTTAGGGTTTGCCCGTGAATCTCGGGGGAGTGCAGATATTTATAGGTAGAGGGAGCTAGGAGTGTCCAAATGGGGTGTAGTTTTCGCCCACACGATCGTGATCCAACAACGGAGAGCATGGAAGTGACTTAGATGGGTTATTGGGCTGTTTTGGAGGGGTGTTGGGCTGCAACTCAAAAGAGGCCTTTGCGGATATGCGGATAACCGTTGGAGTATCAAACGAGCTCCAAATGACCCGAAACTTGACAGGTGGTCTACCGGTGCTATACCTGGGCCACTTGGCAAGGCTCGGTCCATTCCGAGAATGTTCAACACCCGCACACGAAAGGAGACAAGAGGGGTGCGCCGGTGCACGTGGGAGTGTCGGATTGCGAAACGGACAACGGGGAAAATGCTCAGATGCATGAGACGAACACGTATGCAAAATGAAATGCACATGATGACATGATATGATATGCATGACATGAATAAAATGCAAAACAAAAGACAAAACCCAACCACGGAGGGAATATCATATCACATAGCCGAAAATGGCAAGAGTTGGAGATACAAAGATGGAAAGTTACATCCGGGGTGTGACAACCCAGTTCAACACTCGAAGACAAAGCACATTCAGATTCGTCATCATTTTCTTCGTGATCATGTGTTGATGGGTGACATCTCCATCGAGCACGTGAAGACTGAAGAATAGCTAGCCGATATCTTCAGAAAGCCCTTGGATGAGAAGAGATTTAGCAAGTTGCGGTGTGAGCTAAATATCTTAGAATCTTTGAATGTTCTCTGAAAAGGACACACATCCTGACACTTATGCAAAATTGATGACTTAGATGTGCAACACATGAAGAAACGTTTTTTCTTCAATCAATGAAGAATAACACTCTAAGTGTGAAGAAATTAATGAAGAATTAGATTCTCAGAACCCTGCAACAATTGTACGCGGTGTCTGAAATCATCATTCTTATACGGTGGGTCACGCCACCACCAAAGTTGAAAATTTTCATTTTTTAAATTCCTCAGTGTTTGACATTCTTCAGTTTTTCAAATTCTTCAACTTTGCAAAATCTTCACTGGTTCCAATGTTTTTCTTCATTGGCTATATATATATATATATATATATATATATATATATATATGAGTTTATGTCCTATACAACATTCACTTATGGCTATTTCTTCCAGTTGCATTTTCTGCTAAGTGAATGTGATCGGACCCCTTCGCCCTCTATGCTATACTCAACCCAATCTATTCACAAATTCTTCATGTGCGTTCTATTTGAAACTCGTTCAAAATCTTCACTGTGTCCTTGACAGCTGAAGAATTTGCGAACGGAACTTTAAAATTAATCTTATCCAGATTTTCAGTTTTACCGCTCAATCCGTTCTGGATTCCACGATAGACTTATCTATTCACCCACGATCTAGCACGATCTCCACTTTTTAGTACGTGGGTGACACATGTCAAGCGAAGGAGAAGGGTCAGGGGCATGTTCATCCTAAATCTTCGGGCAAACAGTTTTTCACTACCACTATAAATACCCCCTCTCCCCTTCCTCACTTCCTTTACTCCGCTCGACCGCTCTCTCTCTCACTTGAGCTCCTCAAACCCTAGCGTCGCTGCTACTCCGTCGTCGCCGGTGAGGAAGAGCTTCACTGCCTCGACCTCGTCGCCGTCGTACTCGCGCCGACCGCAGAAATCTTCACTCCTCCGACGTCGTAGCTGTCTTCCTCCGCCAAGTTAGGGCGTGGAAGATCTACACCGACGAACTTCACTTTTCTTCTTCACAGTTCGTCGTGTTCTTCATCAAGGGTAATTAAAAGTTACTTTTACTACCCCTTTTGATTCGAAATTTCACAACAAAATCTTCAAAGGTGTTTATTTCTTCAAATCCACACACACAAAACACCTCACTAGTCATCTGTTCTTGATTCGTTTCTCTAAGCATCGTTTTTTTCTCAAGATTCCTCAATTGTGTGGATCCTCGATCTATACAACTCTAGAACCTAAGATAAAGAACGCTTAGTGAAATTCTTCAAGGCTCATCTGGTCAAATTCCTCAAACTTGTTTATTTTTAAAAACCTTCTGAGAACGCATATGACCTCTCCAAATTCCTCGCAACTATACTCTGTTCACAGGTACTCATGTCCGCTGCTGAATCACTAGGTTCTCATCAAATTAACTCATTTGCAGTGTTCCTCGAAGAAAAGTTGCACACTTCTTCAGAAAATTCGGTTGTTCAAATTCCTCATCTGAAGAATATGGCTGATGGTAAGAAGCCACAGAAAGGAGGAAAGAAACCTGAGGTCATGACTGCTTTTGAAATACCTAAGGCCATCTATGCTGATTATTGCACACTTGATGAGGCTAAGTACGGAAAAGAAACTAAAAATCAGCGCAAGGTGCGCATACAGAAGATTGAACGGAGATGGGCAAGAGAATGGAGGGAGTACAGATATGTGACTCCAAAGTATATGAAGAAATTCGCACTCAATCCTCCATGCCCAAGAGCTCCATTGGCACGTGGCCAAGAAGCTGACCCCACCAGCATCAAGCGTGGTGAGGACTTTCCTGAAGAATGGGCCAAGGGCCAAGCTAAGGTTGCAAGACAAGCCAAAGAAGCAGTGAGGAAATTCAATGAAGACTCTGCTGCTGCTACTGCCACTGAGGCCTCTGTCAAGCCAAGAAATTCAATGGCAAAGAAGCCCGCTCACAAGCCAAGTGCTTCACCAACTATGCCCTCACGGCCAAGTTCCTCAGCAATGCCCTCACGGCCAGAATCTTCAACGCCCTCACGGCCAGATTCTTCAAATCCCTCACGGCCAGCTCCAACAACTGCTCCTCCTCCAAATTCCTCAGCTGCTCCGGCAAATTCCTCAACACTTGTACATCTGGCCGCGTGCCAAAGGACAACAAGCATCTCTATTGCCTCTGGTGCCTCAGCAAGTTCCTCAGTTGCACCAAAATCTTCATCAGGCCCCACTCTGCTGAAGACTAAGGCAACGGCTGGTCGAGTTCCTCGGCCAAGTCCGAAGAAGAAACAGGTTGCCTTCCAAGTGCCATCTGACGATGAAGCTGATGATGATGAACTTGCAGAAATCATTAGAGACCGATAAGAAAGGGCCGCTAGAGCCAAAGGCACAAATGTGCCACTTCTTTTGGATCCAAGGGCGATCCTTGATTACATTGATCTCTGGCACAAGGATCCAAATACTCCTATGCCTAATTTCAATTTGACTCCTGGTCAAAGTCACATGCCGACCCATTTCATCACTGAAGAGAAATGGAAATTTGAGAAGGCCACGCAGATCAAGAAGACTGAGTTCAGAAAGGAGAAGTTCCTGAAGAATAACGTTGTCAATATGACAAGTGATGAACTCCTCAAGATCCAAGCTGAAATCAAAGCCCTCAGCGATGATTTCAATGCTTATTATGCTGATTGGCAAGGAGCCAAAGTCGGGTTTGTGAAACTGACTGAGAAATTCACAAATGTTGCAGCCCCGTCGCAACAAGAAATTCCTCATGCTGAAGCATCTGCTTAGCCAACTGAAGAACATGCCAGCACCGCTGATGACATTCAGGCTGCTGAAGAAAATGCTAGTTCCAGGGCTGATGACTCCATTCCAGCCGCTGAAGAAATTGTCAGGGCATCCACTAGTGGTGCGCCTGAAGAAACTGAAGAAGTCAGGGAAACTGCATCAGTTGCGCCTGAGAAAATTCAACCAGATTCCTCAGTTCCATCTGCGCCTACCCCAACTCCAATTCTTACATGTGCATTCAACGTGAAGAAGACCAAGGCTGCAGAGCGAGCTGCAGTGAAGAAAAGGAAAGCATCCAGTGCTTCAAAATCTTCAGCTGCAAAGAAGATGAAGCCTCTGACAAGCTCTATTGAAAATCCAATTGATGGTGTTCCAATTTCCACCATGCCATCAAAGGACCTTGTTCCTTTTGATGAGGAATATGTGATCCCTAGCGGATCTAATGAAGAACCTCAATCTGCTACTTTGTCAGAGCAGGTTGATGAAGAAATTGAAGTGGATACGATCCCTTCAATGCATGTTGCTTCCTTGCCAATGCCTTAGTTCACAGCTGAAGAGGCTGGCGTTGAAGAAATTGAAGATGAAGACGTGGACATTGGCTGTACAATGCCCGTGATGAATGATGACTTTTGGGAAAGTCAGCACCCTAATTCTCCACTCTTCACCCCACTACAACAAATACCTCAGTCCCCTGCACCAACAGTTCAAATGGGCTCTGAAGAGACTCATCCCACCTCGTCTATGCATGAAGACATTCCAGCCGCTAGTGTTGAAGAAGCTGCTGTTGTTGAACCTTTGAACACGCAGACTGCTACTGAAGAGGAACCAGAAATTCCTCATCCTGAAGAACCTGAGATTGCGATTCCTGAGGTTGTGATGCAACTCACTGACACTCCAGTGCCCAAGCCAACGGATCCATTCTCAAAGAAGCAAAAGTTCAAGGCTGAAGATTTCTTCAGTGAGCACGTGTTCTTCACTGACTATAACCCTATGACTCTGCTCGCATAAGGAAGAGGCGCTTCTGGACTGCTAGTCAAGCCAATTTATATTCCTCAGTACTGTTCAACAAAGACAAAGTCTTCGATCATGAACATATTCCTCATGTGGACATGGAGTCTCTACCGTGCTTCGAGCCAGTCCTCAGTGTTCTTCATGATGCTGGATTGCTAAATTTCTACACTGACATCTGTGACTGGAATGAAGAACTCATTCTTCAATTCCATGCAACGCTGCACATCACAGGAAACTCTGAAGATGTGAATTCATGGGTGCTGGACTGGATGTCTGAAAATACTCACTACAAGGCACCGGCAACTGAATTGCTTCGTGCCCTACCACTCAGTCCTCCCCTTGACAGTGCTCGTTGTGTCTACAGTGAACCTGAACGTTCAAATCATTTCATGCAAGTGCTGATGAAGCCTTTGAAGCTAGGGCGGGCTCCTCGAACCAAATTCCTCGTCAAGGAATTACTATATGTGCCCCGGACTGTCTATCGCATTCTGACGAAGACAATGAGTCCAATCAAAGGACACGACTCAAATGATTAAGAGGTCGTTGGCATCATGAAGAACATGCTTTTCAATATCATTCATGGCGTTCCCGTCAACTTCCATGATTTCTTCATGAGGACTCTGGCAAATATTGCTATGTCACCATTTGAACTGAAGCCTTATGCACCATGGATTATGAGATTCATCAGGACAAGGGCTTCATTAAATTACAAAGCTGACACTTTGAACCATGGCAGCTACTTGCCTCCGATTGAAGTCCCCAAACGGACATATTCCTCAGCAGATGACAAAGGCAAGGCAACTGTTGTGATTGATGAAGGCATTCGTCCATTGGATGGTCAATTTCGCAAGGCTGCATCCTAATCCACCAATGATGACTCTGCCACACATGACTCTGGCGCCAAGCAAAATCCTCAAGCCACAACACCCAGGGTGATGACTGATCGTGAGTTACTCCTTACTCTTCATGAGAAGGTTGAGCGCAATCACAAATGGGTCAACCGTTAGTTTGGTTCAATTCTTCACAACATGACATCAACACACAATGCAATGAAGAAAAACCAATACTACCTCCATGAAACCTTCAACCGTACCTGGGCTGTTCTATCACATGTCTACAGCGGTACAGATCTGAAGAATATGGGTCTCAAGGAAGAATTTGACTGGTTTGCACCTCCACCGAAGAAATTCAAGAAGGTCAAGGTTCCTTCCTTGGTGGCCAGCTCCTATTCTTCATCACGCGACACTGATGAAAATGAAGATTTGGACGACACTGCGGTAGGCCCTACTACGACTATCGACCCCAACGCTGGCGCTCCTCCATCAACTTGATATTCTTCAGGGGCGTTAGTCCTCAGTTTCAAACCTTTTGGTCATTTGATGACAAGGGGGGGGGGGATTTGAGTTAGTCTTCAAGCGGGTCTATTATATGGGTGTTTTTGTTTTGCTAAGTTACAACTCTCGTTCTTCTAAAACTTTATTGGATCGAGTTGTAATCTTAAACCCGATGGTGCCCTGATACTTTTGATGCACTGTGCTTTGATACTCTTGATACGTTATTCTGCATGCTTGTTCCTCATTAACATTATTGCACGCATGCTGAATTTCATCAAGCACCATATTTCATCATGCATTTCAAATTCTTCATATTATATGTCAAATGCGTGTATGAATTACAAGATATAGTGGGAGATCTCCATGATTCAACTCTTCAAGTGTGCATTGCTTCAAAAGAAAATTCCTCACTATGCACATCTTCAGGGGGAGTTCTTCTATATCTTGTAATCAAATTCCTCAATATCAGTACTTACACTTCACATGTTTATCCCCGTTGAAAACTTAACCTATATTGTCATCAATCACCAAAAAGGGGGAGATTGTAAGTGCATCTAGTGCCCTTAGTGATTTTGGTGTATTGAAGACTTATAGGTTAAGGGACTAATGTGTTTGTGAGTGTACACGGGTCTATAAGTCTATGAGGAGTTTGATATTTACAGAGAAAGTCGACCCCTAAAAATGAATATCTTCGACTGAAGATTTTGATATTCCTGAAGACTTTCATGAAGACTTTGAAAGTGAAGAAATTGGTGTATCCGTGAAGACTTGATATTCATGCGAGCAATATGAAGCTTGAAGACTTCCGTTTTCATAGTTTTGTTTTTCTCTTTCTTGAGTCATAGGAAACACCGTACTGTTAAAGGGGGTCGAGGAAATACTAAGGAAAAATTTCCATGTGATGCTCAACTCAAAATCCTACACCTACCAAACCCTTCGAGTGAACCTTTGGAAATCTCATACAGTTCAGTCAATTTCTTCAGTGACATGGATGAAGTTCTTCTGGTCGCTGAGGAATTTGTTCTGACTGAGGAGTTAGGAATTTGCCAGTTCGGATTGCCTACACAGTGAGGAACATGATAGCCCTGAGGAATTTGAGAGTCAAAATTCCGACCGTTGCTGTGTTGCGTGCCAGCTGTCCCAAAATATCTTATCCACCTAACGGTCATATCAGACAAGGGCATTTATGTCTTATCATGTCGGGCTGCTCCCTAGGCTATAAATAGCCGCCCCTACAACCACTAGCTGGTTGGCTGCTCCGAGAGAAACTGACACTTGTCATTCTAGAGCAACCCATCCTCCGAGGACTTTGAGAGAAAATCATCGAGTGAGGAAAAATCCAAACCCAAACACCTACAAACCCCAAAGTGATTGAGCATCACTGAAGAGATTGATCTTGCGTGGATCCGACGCCTGTTACCTTTGATGATTGTGCTTCTTCCAGACTGTTAGGCGTCATGGTCTAGAGCATCCAAGAGGAATTGTGGATCGCCGAGTGACCGAGTCTGTGAAGGTTTGGAAGTCGCCTGAAGACTTACCATGAGTGACTGGACGAGGTTTGTGTGACCTTAGTTCAAGGAGAATACGGTGAGGACTTGGTGTCCTGAGCTGCGTGCTCAGCGACTGGGTGTCCGGGACTGTGTGTCCTCGAGTTTAAATACTCAGCCGCTCCAACCAGACGTACAACTGAGACAGCAGTTAGAATTGGTCTACCAAATCATTGCCTTCACCAACCTTACTGGTTCTATTTCCTCAACTCTTTCATTTCCTCATTACTGTGTTGAGTGATTGTTCATATCTGTGTTTGAAGACTTTGACTAAAGACTTTCTCAATTTCCTCAGTTCAATTTCTTCAGTCTGTTTGTCTTCATCTTGTGTTATCCTGTGTTGACGCTTCCTGTGCTCTGTGCTTGTCTTCATTTCATCATGATGACTATGTTTGTATCCTGTTATGCTTACTTCTGAGTACTTATTCCGCTGCTAGTAGTTCTTCGCTAAGGAATTTCCTCACCGGCAAATTCCTCAGTGAAGAATTCATAAAATCGCCTATTCACCCCCCCCCCCTCTAGTCGATATAACGCACTTTCACCTACTTCGCCCCTGCCTCCACCAAGAGCGTGAGTATGGTCGAGTGAAGTGGGGGGCGGCAAGGCCTGTTGCTGGGCGGTAGTGTTTGTTTTAAAAATAACAAGGATTTATTCCTTGGCATGGGCCTTGCTCACACACAAAGAACCCGGCAAACACCCTTTTTCATTAAAACGTCCCATACCGGTACAGTTCGTACGAAATGTAAGGGGGTTACATGTTTTAAATTTAACTAAGCCTCATGGGCTTACAAACTAAAAAGAGATAAGGTACCCGTAATCCTTTTCTTCTCCCTCTCCCCAGGAAATGGAACAAGATGAAAGAAGGACAAAAGGGGCGCCTAAGCGAGGTACGGGTAGCAGAAGACACCAAGAGAGCATCCCGATGGCCGTCCAGAAGAGGGCTGGCGATGATGGTGCCGGGAAAAGAGCTGGAAGATGAGGCAGCGGGCCGGCAATACGCTACGACGCGTTGGTGCCATCGTACTTCAACTTGACGGCTCGCCACCCGCCTTCTTCGCCTTCTCCGGTCCTCCTGCACCAGCCGCCCAAGGAGACGACCCCAGGAAGCTCAAGAAGCTGGCTCCACCCCCGGGAAATCGCTCTGCCGGGGGAAGGGTCAGGTGCAAATGCCGCTGCAGCCGACACCGCCCAGCGACGATGAGTCCGGTGCCTAGTAGGACCCATCATCCTCCCGCATGGCGCCTTCGTCGTTGTTGTCATTGTCTTCCTCGTCACTCCCACTCGAGGAAGAATCCTCGCCATCAGAGGAGCTCTCCACGCAGCACTTCAGGCGAGTTCCAAAGTCTCCAAAGACCTTGATGGAGAGCAGGCCGTTCTCCATCAGTTTGAAGTAGAGAACGAGCCCCGCCGTCAGGATGTTGATGCGAGCGAAGGTCTTCCATACGCGGCAGAGATACATGACATGAGGGGCTCGGAAGTCGACATCAACCCATGTGCCGCTATTCCCGCAGCCCCTCATGTGCAATCTAAGCATCTATGGTGGGTCGAGCTCCATCTCCTGAGAAAATGGAGTGGGAAGACGAAGACGACAATGTGCCGGCCGGTGCAGCCTGATGAAGAACTCGTGGGGCTAGTCCCTGACGTGGTCCTCTATCGGGGGAAGGACCGCCAACGGAGGCAAGGCCGATGTGCCGCCCCATCATCCTCTTCCCCGAGCGCCATGGCGACCTCGGCCTCGCCCCCTCCCCCTTCCCCTTGAGGCCGGCTCCTCCGCCGTGAGCGCTTGGGAAGGAGGGGCGCGTTGTCGGGCAGAGACCCTCGTCGCCACCCTCGAGGCACCGGCGCATCCTCTCGCCATAGTAGAAGAAAGAAAGAAGACAAGATGGAAGGAGGCGGATGGCGAAAGATTGGGCGATGTTGTCCCTCCCCCTCCCCTCCCTATAAAGGGGCGGGATTGTGGCTCGGTCACCTCCCTCAACCAGTCCAGCTCATTAATGTGGCAGTAGGCGGGGCCGGCAACCGCCCTCCTCGCCCAATTGAAGGTGCATGGATATCGGCACGCACGCACGCCTTCCCATATTCCGTGCACCTGTCACCTACCCCATGTCTTGCATGCGGCGTACGTGACGCAAGGGGCGGGCATAATGGGAGACGTGGAATGTAAATGAGTGGTGGCCTTACGGTTCTCAAGGGACACACAAGCCGCCTCTTTACTATTCACTACGGGATGATGCAGGAATGCTTCGGTCATCCCCGCGTGTGACCCCCACGTCCCACACGACCCCCACGTCGCGCATTCAACGCGGGTCGTGCGGGAAGCATAGCAGAAAGAGAAAATTACCACGGTAAAGTCCGCACCACCTGCCCGAAACTATTCTAGGCCTAGCCCAACAATGCGTTGCGCTTATGTGTGGCCCACACCCGGGGGCTCCTGTCGGTGTATTAAGTAGAGGCTCTCCTTTGTACCCCTTACTAGTGCACGGGCAGTCAGAGCCACGCCTAAGACCACACTTGGCAGGGCAGAGGGAGGGGGTTAAAGCCGCAGGATGGTCAAAGCAACCCCACGACCAGGAACGCAAAGGCCAAGAGGGCGAGGTAGACTCCCCCGGCAAGATCCTTGCCGGGGTAGCCTCCGCAGCTCCGGTAGGAGTCTTACTGGGGCAACTTGCCCAACGCCAGCAGGGCGCGCCACCCTTGGGCCCAAGGTTTCTGAACACCATCAACCACGTCGGAACCAGGGCTCGGGAGGCACCTCTGTGGTGGCATGCAGATCTTTGTGAAGACAAGGATCAAAAGATGACAATCCTTGGTGATACCCTTGCCAAGGGAATCCACAAGACCTCCGGCAAGATAGTTGCCAGGGACGACCATAGTGCCGCGGCAAGACCCTTGTCGGGGCCCCGGCAAGGCCCTTGCCGAGACATCCGCGGGGCCACCGCCAGGCCCACGCCGACCAAGGTTCCACCGCCGTTCCCAAGCAGCTGCCAGCCCACCAGCTAGGCAGGCACCTGTGCGTCGACATGGTGGCATGCAAATCTTTGTGAAGGCCCTACCATCGCGCCACCTCAGTAGCCTGTCAGCCTACATGGCACCGTGCACACCGCTGGCCTAGACGCATGTCGAAGTGAGGTGGGGCGGCGATGGACAGGACGGGGGCTGGTTCCCGTCCCCGTTAAAGTGAGGGGGACACCTCAGGGGTGCATTAAATGCACTTTGTCCCGTAATGGCTAGCGATAAGCTTAGCCACTGTACATCGTTGCCACCTCATGTGTGCCACTGTGGCGATCCCCTTGACTAAAGAAGGAGGCCCAAGTCATACTGGAGGGGGATTCAGACCCCTTGAGAAGTTACGCATTGTAGCTAGCTCAAGAACCCCAAGAACACTCAAATAGACACTAAAAGCAGGACTAGGGTATTACGCACGTCGCGGCCCGAACCAGGGTAAACGACCCGTGTGCTTGACTGACTGCTGATCCCGCTCTTCTCTTGACCCCGCACCCTGCAACCGTAGTAGGGATCCCCGTGATCCCATAGGTGTCGTTCCCACCGACAAGTATATTCGGAGTCGGAGTGATAACTTCTCTCAGAGTGGTGGTCGGGGTCGGAGCCAGATACCCATTCACCAACATGAGCTTGATGTCTTCGTTTTGTGTAGCTCCTTGATGACTTGTCCTTCCTTTCTGAATCCTTGCTTCTTCAAGAGATTCTTCGATAGATTCTTCGTTCATAGCGATCATCTCTACTCCTTCTCTCTCTTGGAGGTGATTCTTCCATTTTGCTTCTCCTCTTAGGAGAGTCTTCTCTTCTTTTGTAGGGATCCATACACTCATTGGAGTAGTGTCCGGGTCTTCCACAATTGTAGCAATTTTGCTCACGACTAGAAGATCTTTTGTCATTGTAGAACCTTGACTTGGAACTTGTTTCCTTGCTTCTACTCTTGTAGAATTTGTTGAAGTTCTTCACCATTAAGCTCAATTCTTCATTGAGGGATTGTTTCTCATTTGATGATGTAGGAGAATCGCATGAGGCCTTATAAGCACCACTAGACTTGTTGTGAAGCTCTTCTTTATCCTTGAGTGACATATCATGAGCAACAATTCTTCCAATGAATTCGGTTGGCTTGAGGTATTTGTAATTTGGCATCATTTGGATCAATGTGCACACAGTATAATATTTTCCATCCAAGGCTCTCAAGATCTTCTTGATGATGACTTTGTCGGTCATCTCTTCACTTCCTAAGCCGGCAATCTCATTTGTGATGAGAGCAAGCCTAGAGTACATTTTGGCGACACCTTCACCATCCTTCATATTGAACTTGTCAAGTTGACTTTCGAGCACATCCAATGTGGATTCCTTGACAGAGTCGGTACCTTCGTGTATATCAATCAAAGTATCCCAAATTTCCTTTGCATTCTGAAGATGGCTGATTTTGTTGAATTCTTCGGGGCATAATCCATTGAAGAGGATTTCGCAAGCTTGAGCATTGTATTGCAACATCTTCAATTCTTCCACGGTATCTTCATGGTTTGGTTCTCTCCCATCAAAGAATTTACCTTGCAAACAAATGCATGCAATAGCCCAAATGGCAGGGTTATGTCCGAGAATATGCATTTTCATCTTATGTTTCCAACTAGCAAAATTAATGCCATCAAAGTAAGGACCTATACGGTGGTAATTTCCCTCGCTAGATGCCATACTACCCTAGGTTGTGAAACCAAGGCTATGATCACCAAAGCTATGGAAATCAAGGCAAATGGAGACCAAAGCTCTGATACCACTTGTTGGATCGAAAGTATGTCTAGAGGGGGTTTGATTAGACTACTTGACCAAATAAAAGCTTAACCTTTTCCCAATTTTAGTTCTTGGTAGATTTTAGCAACTTAGCACAAGTCAAGCAATCTCAATACAGTTCAAGCAAGCATGCAAAGAGTATATGGGCACCGGAAAGTAAAGCATGCAACTTGCAAGAAAGTAAATGGGGGGAGTTTGGAGGGAGCAAACTCAATGTTGACACAGAGATTTTTGGCATGTTCCGATAGGTGGTACTATAGTACATCCACGTTGATGGAGACTTCAACCCACGGAGGGTAACGGGTACGCGAGTCCATGGAGGGCTCCACCCATGAAGGGTCCATGAAGAAGCAACCTTGTCTATCCCATCATGGCCATTGCCCATGAAGGACTTGCCTCACTAGGGTAGATCTTCACGAAGTAGGCGATCTCCTTGGCCTTACACACTCCTTGGTTGAACTCCACAATCTTGACGAAGGCTCCCAAGTGACACCTAACCAATCTAGGAGACACCACTCTACAAAAGGTAATAGATGGTGTGTTGTTGATGAACTCCTTGCTCTTGCACTTCAAATGATAGTCTCCCCAACACTCAACTCTCTCTCATAGATTTGGCTATGGTGGAAAGATGATTTGAGTGGAAATCATCTTGGGGAAGGCTAGAGATCAAGATTCATATGGTAGGATTGGAATATCTTGCTCTCAACACATGAGTAGGTGGTTCTCTCTTAGAAAATGAGTAGTGGAAGTGTAGGTACATTCTAATGGCTCTCTCCATGAATGAAGAGTGGGTGGAGAGGGGTATATATAGCCTCCACACAAAATCTAACCGTTACACAAATTCCCAAACTCAGTGGGACCGAATCAGCAAACTCGGTCAGACCGATCCAGGTAAAAATATGAACGTTAGAGTTTTCGGTGGGACCTATATAGTCATCTCGATGAGACCGATATGCTAGGGTTAGGGAATAACATAATCTTGGTGTGACCGATCACATAAACTCGGTGGGACCAATTTCAGCAATAGGTACACAGAGGGTTGGTCAGGCAAACTCGGTGGGACCGATTCGCTCTCTTCGGTGGGACCAAAGTGTTACAAAAAGGAAATAGGGAGTTTGCAATGCAAACTTGGTGGGACTGATTTTCTCATTTCGGTAAGACCGAATTGTTACAAAAAGGAAATAGAGAGTTAGCAATCCCATCTCTGTGAGACCGAGATCCCTATCGGTGAGACCGAAGTAACGGGTTTGTGGCAGTGGGTATGTCAAATGAAACTCAGTGGTTCCGGATAGGTCAATTCGGTGGGGCCGAAATTGACTTTTAGGTTTAGGACATATGTGGAAATGAGAAATTGGTCGAGGGTTTTCGAGCATATCACTAAGCATTTTGAGCAAGTGAGCCATTAAGCAAAAACTCATCCCCTTTTAATAGTATTGGCTTTCCTATAGACTCAATGTGATCTTGGATCACTTAAATAGAAAATGTAGAGTCTTGAGCATGTTGCCAATATATGTCCTTTGCATTTTGAGGGGTCCACATCTCTAGTCCATGCCATGCCAATCATTGAACTTTCTGAAATGATCATCTTGTAATAGCATTAGTTCAATGAACTAGCTATGGACCCGTAGGTCTGTGGTAAACTACTCACGCTTCATCGGAAGGGCAATGGTGTTGATGTAGAAGCCCTCCGTGATTGAATCCCCCTCCGGCAGGACGCCGAAAAAGGCCCCTAGATGGGATCTCATGGGTACAGAAGGTTGCGGCAGTGGAAAAGTGTTTTCGTGGCTCCCCTTGATGGTTTGGGGGCTATAAGAGTATATATGGGCGAAAGAATTAGGTCAGGAGACCCACGAGGGGCCCACAAGGCAGGGAGCGCTCTACCCCGCCTGGGCATGCCCTCCACCCTTGTGGCCACCTCATGGCTCCTCCGACTTCATCTCCAATTCTCCTGGTTTGATTCTGGTCCAAGAAAGATCATCGCGAAAGTTTTATTCCGTTTGGACTTCATTTGGTATTCCTTTTCTGCGAAACTTTAAAACAAGAAAAAAACAGAAACTGGCACTGGGCTCTAGGTTAATAGGTTAGTCCCAAAAATAAGTTAAATTAGCATATTAATGCATATAAAACATCCAAAACTTATAATATAATAGCATGGAACAATAAAAAATTATAGATACGTTGGAGACGTATCAACTACCGCGGGTATCGGCTGCTATTCATCTCCACGCGGTAGTACCGTTGGAGGGTGCGGTAGTACCGCTTAGGAGGCACTAGCGTTCCTCTGATCTGCTCAGAATGAACTAGGTAGCCAGCAATTCCGTTCCAGCAGAAGTACTGTTCATCAGAGCGGTACCACCGCTTATGCGCGGGCTGTGGGAGCATAACGGTTGGATTCTTCTTCCCACTATAAAAGGGAGTCATCTTTCTTCTAGTTGACTACCTCTTCCTCCCCTAAGATCCATTGTTGCTCACAAGCACATTCTTGCCCGATCTCTCTCCCTAGCCAATCAAACTTGTTGATTCTTTAGGGATAGCTTGAGAAGGCCTAGATCCACAGTTCCACCAAGAGAAATTTGATTCCCCCAACTAATCCCTTGCGGATCTTGTTACTCTTGGGTGTTTGAGCACCCTAGACGGTTGAGGTCACCTCAGAGCCACATTCCATTGTGGTGAAGCTTTGTGGTGTTGTTGGGAGCCTCCAATTCAGTTGTGGATAAAGCCCCAACCTTGTTTGTAAAGGTTCGGTTGCCGCCTTCAAGGGCACCACTAGTGCAATCACGACATCTCGCATTGTGTGAGGGCGTGAGGAGAATATGATGGCCCTAGTGTCTTCTTGGGGAGCATTGTGCCTCCACACCGCTCCAACGGAGACGTACTTCTCCTTAAAGGGAAGGAACTTCGATAACACATCCTCGTCTCCACCGACTCCACTTGTGGTTATCTCTTACCTTTACTTTGTGCAAGCTTTACTTGTTGCGTATCCTTTACTTGGTTGTGGTGATAGCATCATATAGGTTGCTCACCTAGTTGCATATCTAGAGAACCTATTTGTTGCTAACCCTATTTTTTTAAGAAAAGTTACAAATTGGTAGTTGCCTATTCACCCCCCTCTACTCAACCATATCGATCATTTCAATTGGTATCAGAGCCTCGTCTCTTTATTAAGGGTTTCACCACCTGAAGAGTATGGTTGACACCGAGGATGATGTGCCCGAGGCCGTGGAGTTGAGTTCGATCGTAGTGAGACGACTTAAATGAAGTTATGCTTCACTTAAGACGTCTATGACGACCAAAGTCAAGTCCATGCTTAAAGATTTGCTTCAGGGGTTTAATCTACTCCCAATCCATTGCTTCTGGTTAATCCCACCGCATGAGAGTCGGAGGCCAATCCGGTAAGGAAGCGGCTAAATGTACTCAAACTTCTCCCCCTCATAACAAGAATGGGAGGGAACCTTTGCCTCGGTTCCCCCTCCCCCAGTCTATGGAGGACTGGTCCCTACACCTCATGTTAACCACCTTGGTCCTCCTGCTAAACTTGTTAAGGATGATTTTGCTAATTGGATTTTTTGCATCAAGTTTCATTTGAATCACATATCAACAATTTTTTTGAGAATCATCGAGCAAGGCTTCTACCCGCATGATCCAAACAATTTCACCCCAGGAGAAGATGCGTACAATCAATACAATCACTCTGGTTTGTTCATCCTTCAAGTCGCGGTTCCTCCCGAAGATCTATATCACTTGCGCCCCTTCACTCGTGCAAAGGATTTTTGGGAACACATTATATTCATGTACAAGGGGAGCTCAAGTATCCAACAGTCCAACTTTGAAGTGGTCCTTGATAAGGTCGATGAATTTGTGATGGTAGAAGGTGAGGATCTGCATGATCTCTATCGGAGGGTGATAACTATTGAAGTTGCTCTCTAAGACCATGGGAGCAAGGATACAAATCACAATTGGATCAAGCGCAAGTTTCTCAAGGCCATCATGCCATTCAACAAGGCCGTCATGCCATTCAACAAGGCCATGTCCTCTGTGATTTGCCAAAGACCGGATTTCCACACCTTGCCCTCAAGTGAAGTGTTGGATGAGTTTATTATCATCAACATTATGAACAAGACCGACGACAAATGCTCTAGCTCGTGTCTAGTCAAAGAAAAGCTCACCCACTCTTGCCTTGAAGGCCAAGGCCATTCCGGAAGAAGAAGAGGAGGAAGAAGAGGAGATCTTCCCCGAAGACACCAAATATGCTTACCACAAGCACATGGCTCTCGCGTCAAGGCAATTTTGGGGCAACAAGTGGGACTCAAGGCCCAACTGAAGGAAATATGCCCTAGAGGCAATAATAAAGTTATTATTTATTTCCTCATTTCATGATAAATGTTTATTATTCATGCTAGAATTGTATTAATCGGAAACATGATACATGTGTGAATACATAGACAAACATATAGTCACTAGTATGCCTCTACTTGACTAGCTCATTAATCAAAGATGGTTATGTTTCCTAACCATTGACATGTGTTGTCATTTGATTAATGGGATCACATCATTAGGAGAATGAGGTGATTGACATGACCCATCCCGTTAGCTTAGCACTTGATCGTTTAGTATTCTGCTATTGCTTCCTTCATGACTTATACATGTTCCTGTAACTATGAGAATTGTGTAACTCCCGTTTACCGGAGGAACACTTTGGGTACTACCAAACGTCACAACGTAACTGGGTGATTATAAAGGAGTACTACAGGTGTCTCCGAAGTACATGTTGAGTTAGCATAATTCGAGATTAGGTTTTGTCACTCCGATTGTCGGAGAGGTATCTCTGGGCCCTCTCGGCAATGCTCATCACCTAAGCCTTGCAAGCATGTAACTAATGAGTTAGTTATAAGATGAAGTATTACAGAACGAGTAAAGAGACTTGTCGATAACGAGATTGAACTAGGTATTGGATACCGACGATCGAATCTCGGACAAGTAACATACCGATGACAAAGGGAACAACGTATGTTGTTATGCGGTTTGACCGATAAAGATCTTCGTAGAATATGTAGGAACCAATATGGGCATCCAGGTCCCGCTATTGGTTATTGACCAGAGATGTGTCTCAGTCATGTCTACATGGTTCTCGAACCATAGGGTCCGCACGCTTAAGGTTTCGATGACAGTTATATTATGAGTTTATGTATTTTGATGTACCGAAGGTTGTTCCGAGTCCCGGATATGATTGCGGACATGACGAGGAGTCTCTAAATGGTCGAGACATAAAGATTGATATATTGGACGGATATATTTGGACACCGGAAAGGTTCCGGAGAAGTTTGGAGCCCCGGGAGGTTACCGGAACCCCCCGGGAGGTATATGGGCCTTATTGGGCCCATATAGGAAGAAGAGAGAAGGAGCAAGGGAGGGGGGCGCGCCCCCCCATGCCCAATCCGAATTGGGGAGGGGGGCCGGCCCCCCCTTTCCTTTCTCCTTCCCCCTCTTCCTATTACTACTACTAGTACTACTTCCTAATACTAGTACTCTTTCCTTCCCCCTCCAAATAAGATAAGGAAAAGAGAGGGAAACCTAGTTGGAATAGGTTTCCCCCTCCTCATGGCGCGCCCCCCTAGGGCCGGCCACCTCCTCCCTCCATCCTTTATATACGGGGGTAAGGGGGCACCCTAGAACACACAAGTTGATCATTGATCGTTCCTTAGCCGTGTGCGGTGCCCGCCTCCACGATATTACACCTCGGTCATATTGTAGCGGTGCTTAGGCGAAGCCCTGCAACAGGAGAACATCAAGATCGTCACCACGCCGTCGTGCTGACGGAACTCCCCCTCGGCGCCTCTGCTGGATCGGAGATCGAGGGTGCGTCATCGAGCTGTACGCGTGTCAAGAACTCGGAGGTGCCGGAGTAACGGTACTTGGATCGGTTGAACCGGAGGACGTACGACTACTTCCTCTACGTTGCGTCAACGCTTCCGCTTCGGTCTACAAGGGTACGTAGACAACACTCTCCCCTCGTTGCTATATCATCACCATGATCTTGCGTGTGCGTAGGAATTTTTTTGAAATTACTACGTTCCCCAACAGTGGCATCCGAGCCTAGGTTTTATGCGTTGATGTTATATGCACGAGTAGAACACAAGTGAGTTGTGGACGATATAAGTCATACTGCCTACCAGCATGTCATACTTTGGTTCAGCGGTATTGTGAGATGAAGCGGCCCGGACCGACATTACGCGTACGCTTACGCGAGACTGGTTTCACCGTTACGAGCACTCGTGCTTAAAGGTGGCTGGCGGGTGTCTGTCTCTCTCACTTTAGTTGAACCGAGTGTGGCTACGCCCGGTCCTTGTGAAGGTTAAAACGGAGTCTATTTGACAAACTATCGTTGTGGTTTTGATGCGTAGGTGAGATTGGTTCTTGCTTAAGCCCGTAGCAGCCACGTAAAATTTGCAACAACAAAGTAGAGGACGTCTAACTTGTTTTTGCAGGGCATGTTGTGATGTGATATGGCCAAGACATGATGCTATATTTTATTGTATGAGATGATCATGTTTTGTAACCGAAGTTATCGGCAACTGGCAGGAGCCATATGGTTGTCGCTTTATTGTATGAAATGCAAACGCCCTGTAATTGCTTTACTTTATCACTAAGCGGTAGCGATAGTCGTAGAAGCAATAGATGGCGTAACGACAACGATGCTACGATGGAGATCAAGGTGTCGCGCCGGTGACGATGGTGATCACGACGGTGCTTCGAAGATGGAGATCACAAGCACAAGATGATGATGGCCATATCATATCACTTATATTGATTGCATGTGATGTTTATCCTTTATGCATCTTATCTTGCTTTGATTGACGGTAGCATTTTAAGATGATCTCTCACTAATTATCAAGAAGTGTTCTCCCTGAGTATGCACCGTTGCGAAAGTTCTTCGTGCTGAGACACCACGTGATGATCGGGTGTGATAGGCTCTACGTTCAAATACAACGGGTGCAAAACAGTTGCACACGCGGAATACTCAGGTTATACTTGACGAGCCTAGCATATACAGATATGGCCTCGGAACACGGGGACCGAAAGGTCGAGCGTGAATCATATAGTAGATATGATCAACATAGAGATGTTCACCATTGAAACTACTCCATCTCACGTGATGATCGGACATGGTTTAGTTGATTTGGATCACGTAATCACTTAGATGACTAGAGAGATGTCTGTCTAAGTGGGAGTTCTTTAGTAATATGATTAATTGAACTTAAATTTATCATGAACTTAGTACCTGATAGTATTTTGCTTGTCTATGTTTGTTTGTAGATAGATGGCTCGTGCTATTGTTCCGTTGAATTTTAATGCGTTCCTTGAGAAAGCAAAGTTGAAAGATGATGGTAGCAATTACACGGACTGGGTCCGTAACCTGAGGATTATCCTCATTGCTGCACAGAAGAGTTACGTCCTGGAAGCACCGCTGGGTGCCAGGCCTGCTGCTGATGCAACTGACGACGTTAAGAACGTCTGGCAGAGCAAAGCTGATGACTACTCTATAGTTCAGTGTGCCATGCTTTACGGCTTAGAACCGGGTCTTCAACGACGTTTTGAACGTCATGGGGCATATGAGATGTTCCAGGAGTTGAAGTTAATATTTCAAGCAAATGCCCGGATTGAGAGATATGAAGTCTCCAATAAGTTCTACAGCTGCAAGATGGAGGAGAACAGTTCTGTCAGTGAGCATATACTCAAAATGTCTGGGTATAATAATCACTTGATTCAACTGGGAGTTAATCTTCCGGATGATAGCGTCATTGACAGAATTCTCCAATCACTGCCACCAAGCTACAAGAGCTTTGTGATGAACTATAATATGCAAGGGATGAACAAGACTATTCCCGAGCTCTTCGCGATGCTGAAAGCCGCGGAGGTAGAAATCAAAAAGGAGCATCAAGTGTTGATGGTCAACAAGACCACTGGTTTCAAGAAAAGGGGCAAAGGGAAGAAGAAGGGGAACTTCAAAAGGAACGGCAAACAAGTTGCTGCTCAAGTGAAGAAACCCAAGTCTGGACCTAAGCCTGAAACTGAGTGCTTCTACTGCAAGCAGACTGGACACTGGAAGCGGAACTGCCCCAAGTATTTGGCGGATAAGAAGGATGGCAAAGTGAACAAAGGTATATGTGATATACATGTTATTGATGTGTACCTTACTAATGCTCGCAGTAGCACCTGGGTATTTGATACTGGTTCTGTTGCTAACATTTGCAACTCGAAACAGGGACTACGGATTAAGCGAAGATTAGCTAAGGACGAGGTGACGATGCGCGTGGGAAATGGTTCCAAAGTCGATGTGATCGCGGTCGGCACGCTACCTCTACATCTACCATCGGGATTAGTTTTAGACCTGAATAATTGTTATTTGGTGCCTGCGTTGAGCATGAACATTATATCTGGATCTTGTTTGATGCGAGACGGTTATTCATTTAAATCAGAGAATAATGGTTGTTCTATTTATATGAGTAATATCTTTTATGGTCATGCACCCTTGAAGAGTGGTCTATTTTTATTAAATCTCGATAGTAGTGATACACATATTCATAATGTTGAAGCCAAAAGATGCAGAGTTGATAATGATAGTGCAACATATTTGTGGCACTGCCGTTTAGGTCATATCGGTGTAAAACGCATGAAGAAACTCCATACTGATGGACTTCTGGAATCACTTGATTATGAATCACTTGGTACTTGCGAACCGTGCCTCATGGGCAAGATGACCAAAACACCGTTCTCCGGATCTATGGAGAGAGCAACAGATTTGTTGGAAATCATACATACAGATGTATGTGGTCCGATGAATGTTGAGGCTCGTGGCGGATATCGTTATTTCCTCACCTTCACAGATGATTTGAGCAGATATGGGTATATCTACTTGATGAAGCACAAGTCTGAAACATTTGAAAAGTTCAAAGAATTTCAGAGTGAAGTAGAAAATCATCGTAACAAGAAAATAAAGTTTCTACGATCTGATCGTGGAGGAGAATATTTGAGTTACGAGTTTGGTTTACATTTGAAACAATGTGGAATAGTTTCGCAACTCACGCCACCTGGAACACCACAGCGAAATGGTGTGTCCGAACGTCGTAATCGTACTTTACTTGATATGGTGCGATCTATGATGTCTCTTACCGATTTACCGCTATCGTTTTGGGGTTATGCTTTAGAGACGGCCGCATTCACGTTAAATAGGGCACCATCAAAATCCGTTGAGACGACGCCTTATGAACTGTGGTTTGGCAAGAAACCAAAGTTGTCGTTTCTCAAAGTTTGGGGCTGCGATGCTTATGTGAAGAAACTTCAACCAGATAAGCTCGAACCCAAATCGGAGAAATGTGTCTTCATAGGATACCCAAAGGAGACAATTGGGTACACCTTCTATCACAGATCTGAAGGCAAGATTTTCGTTGCTAAAATCGGATCCTTTCTAGAGAAGGAGTTTCTCTCGAAAGAAGTGAGTGGGAGGAAAGTAGAACTTGATGAGATAACTGTATCTACTCCCTTATTGGAAAGTAGTTCATCACAAGAACCGGTTCCTGTGACAACTACACCAATTAGTGAGGAAGCTAATGATATTGATCATGAAACTTCAGATCAAGTTTCTACTGAACCTCGTAGGTCTACCAGAGTAAGATCCGCACCAGAGTGGTACGGAAATCCTATTCTGGAAGTCATGTTACTAGACCATGATGAACCTACGAACTATGAGGAAGCGATGATGAGCCCAGATTCCGCAAAATGGCTAGAGGCCATGAAATCTGAGATAGGATCCATGTATGAAAACAAAGTATGGACTTTGGTTGACTTGCCCGATGATCGGCAAGCCATTGAGAATAAATGGATCTTTAAGAAGAAGACTGACGCTGATGGTAATGTTACTGTCTACAAAGCTCGACTTGTTGCAAAAGGTTTTCGACAAGTTCAAGGGGTTGACTACGATGAGACTTTCTCACCCGTAGCGATGCTTAAGTCTGTCCGAATCATGTTGGCTATTGCTGCATTTCATGATTATGAAATTTGGCAAATGGATGTCAAGACTGCATTCTTGAATGGATTTCTAGAAGAAGAGTTGTATATGATGCAACCTGAAGGTTTTGTTGATCCAAAAGTGCTGACAAAGTGTGCAAGCTCCAACGTTCCATTTATGGACTGGTGCAAGCATCTCGGAGTTGGAATAAACGTTTTGATAGTGTGATCAAAGCATATGGTTTTATACAGACTTTTGGAGAAGCCTGTATTTACAAGAAAGTGAGTGGGAGCTCTGTAGCATTTCTAGTTTTATATGTTGATGACATATTATTAATTGGAAATGATATAGAATTTCTGGATAGCATAAAGGGATACTTGAATAAAAGTTTTTCTATGAAAGACCTCGGTGAAGCTGCTTACATATTGGGCATCAAGATCTATAGAGATAGATCAAGACGCTTAATAGGACTTTCACAAAGTACATACCTTGACAAAATTTTGAAAAAGTTCAAAATGGATCAGGCAAAGAAAGGATTCTTGCCTGTGCTACAAGGTGTAAGTTGAGTCAAACTCAATGCCCGACCACAGCAGAAGATAGAGAGAAAATGAAAGATGTTCCCTATGCTTCAGCCATAGGCTCTATCATGTATGCAATGCTGTGTACCAGACCTGACGTATGCTTAGCAATAAGCTTGGCAGGTAGGTACCAAAGTAATCCAGGAGTGGATCACTGGACAGCGGTCAAGAACATCCTGAAATACCTGAAAAGGACTAAGGATATGTTTCTCGTATATGGAGGTGACAAAGAGCTAGTCGTAAATGGTTACGTCGATGCAAGCTTTGACACTGATCCGGACGATTCTAAATCGCAGACCGGATACGTGTTTTTATTAAACGGTGGAGCTGTAAGTTGGTGCAGTTCTAAACAAAGCGTCGTGGCGGGATCTACATGTGAAGCGGAGTACATAGCTGCTTCTGAAGCAGCAAATGAAGGAGTCTGGATGAAGGAGTTCATTTCCGATCTAGGTGTCATACCTAGTGCATCGGGACCAATGAAGATCTTCTGTGACAATACTGGTGCAATTGCCTTGGCAAAGGAATCCAGATTTCACAAGAGGACCAAGCACATCAAGAGACGCTTCAATTCCATTCGGGACCAAGTCCAAGTGGGAGACATAGAGATTTGCAAGATACATACGGATCTGAATGTTGCAGACCCGTTGACTAAGCCTCTCTCACGAGCAAAACATGATCAGCACCAAGACTCCATGGGTGTTAGAATCATTACTATGTAATCTAGATTATTGACTCTAGTGCAAGTGGGAGACTGAAGGAAATATGCCCTAGAGGCAATAATAAAGTTATTATTTATTTCCTCATATCATGATAAATGTTTATTATTCATGCTAGAATTGTATTAACCGGAAACATGATACATGTGTGAATACATAGACAAACATATAGTCACTAGTATGCCTCTACTTGACTAGCTCATTAATCAAAGATGGTTATGTTTCCTAACCATTGACATGTGTTGTCATTTGATTAATGGGATCACATCATTAGGAGAATGAGGTGATTGACATGACCCATCCCGTTAGCTTAGCACTTGATCGTTTAGTATTCTGCTATTGCTTCCTTCATGACTTATACATGTTCCTGTAACTATGAGAATTGTGTAACTCCCGTTTACCGGAGGAACACTTTGGGTACTACCAAACGTCACAACGTAACTGGGTGATTATAAAGGAGTACTACAGGTGTCTCCGAAGGTACATGTTGAGTTAGCATAATTCGAGATTAGGTTTTGTCACTCCGATTGTCGGAGAGGTATCTCTGGGCCCTCTCGGCAATGCTCATCACCTAAGCCTTGCAAGCATGTAACTAATGAGTTAGTTATAAGATGAAGTATTACAGAACGAGTAAAGAGACTTGTCGATAACGAGATTGAACTAGGTATTGGATACCGACGATCGAATCTCGGACAAGTAACATACCGATGACAAAGGGAACAACGTATGTTGTTATGCGGTTTGACCGATAAAGATCTTCGTAGAATATGTAGGAACCAATATGGGCATCCAGGTCCCGCTATTGGTTATTGACCAGAGATGTGTCTCAGTCATGTCTACATCGTTCTCGAACCGTAGGGTCCGCACGCTTAAGGTTTCGATGACAGTTATATTATGAGTTTATGTATTTTGATGTACCGAAGGTTGTTCGGAGTCCCGGATATGATTACGGACATGACGAGGAGTCTCGAAATGGTCGAGACATAAAGATTGATATATTGGACGGATATATTTGGACACCGGAAAGGTTCCGGAGAAGTTTGGAGCCCCGGGAGGTTACCGGAACCCCCCGGGAGGTATATGGGCCTTATTGGGCCCATGTAGGAGAAGAGAGAAGGAGCAAGGGAGGGGGGCGCGCCCCCCCAAGCCCAATCCGAATTGGGGAGGGGGGCCGGCCCCCCCTTTCCTTTCTCCTTCCCCCTCTTCCTATTACTACTACTAGTACTACTTCCTAATACTAGTACTCTTTCCTTCCCCCTCCAAATAAGATAAGGAAAAGAGAGGGAAACCTACTTGGAGTAGGTTTCCCCCTCCTCATGGTGCGCCCCCCCTAGGGCCGGCCACCTCCTCCCTCCCTCCTTTATATACGGGGGTAGGGGGCACCCTAGAACACACAAGTTGATCATTGATCGTTCCTTAGCCGTGTGCGGTGCCCCCCTCCACGATATTACACCTCGGTCATATTGTAGCGGTGCTTAGGCGAAGCCCTGCAACAGGAGAACATCAAGATCGTCACCACGCCATCGTGCTGACGGAACTCCCCCTCGGCGCCCCTGCTGGATCGGAGATCGAGGGTGCGTCATCGAGCTGTACGCGTGTCAAGAACTCGGAGGTGCTGGAGTAACGGTACTTGGATCGGTTGAACCGGAGGACGTACGACTACTTCCTCTACATTGCGTGAACGCTTCCGCTTCTGTCTACAAGGGTACGTAGACAACACTCTCCCCTCGTTGCTATATCATCACCATGATCTTGCGTGTGCGTAGGAAATTTTTTGAAATTACTACGTTCCCCAACACCAACTTCACCAAGAATAACTCAAGTGGTTCAAAGAACGAGCAACGACTAAGGGCATTCTACAATTGCGGCAATGTGAGTCACTTTGTGGTGGATTGTCCTTATGAGAAGAGGGAAGACAACAGTGGCAAAATCATTCACAAAGATAAAGCCAAGTCCTTCCCGAACAAGAACAACTTCACCAAGAAGATACGTCCAAAGGGCTTGGTGGCACATGAAGAGTACACCCCCGATAATGATAAGAAGAAACAAGCGGTGAAGGAATGTTAACGGAAACCATGGCCATTGCCACCTCTTCCCCCTCAAAGGTGTCTCTCTTCGGTGCCCCCAACGAGAACCTCATTGCGAAGTGCCTCATGACCAAAGGTATCAATAAGGTAACCCCCAACATCAAAACTACCATCACCACTTGTTGTGGAAATATCACATCAGATGTCCTAATGGAAGGACTTAGTCGTGGAGCCATCGCAACGAGATTAGCTTGAAGGGGTTAAACCGGACAAGGGACACGAGAGTTTTATACTAGTTCGGCCCCTTACGATGAAGTTAAAAGCCTACATCTAGTTGTGATGGAATTGCTTGGGTTTCGATGATCAGGGAGCGAATACGCTTTGCCTGAGTCTTGAGTTGTTGTTTCCTGTCCCTAAACCGCCGCTGGGTCGTCCCTTTATATACACAGGTTGACGCCCGGCCGATTTACGGAGTCCCGAGGTCGGCTCATACAAGTGTCCGTCTCGGTCTCCCCCTTTTCCCTAACTTACAACACAAGTTATACAACTATGGCGGTTTACCATTATGGGCCCTAATCCGCCTTTGGGCTCTGGGCCTCTAAGCTTCATTAGTAAAGCGCCATCTTCCTTGTCTTCATGGTCTTCAATATAGTTGAGGGTGAACCGGCCCCTCCTGGGCGGTTTACACTCAGTAGTTATATCCTCAACATTAGGCCCCAGATTGATTTGAACCTGTTCATGTCAATCTTCAATACTTAGAAAAATTTCCTGAACATCTTCTTACTATTCTCGTAAACCGCCATGAAGACTTCTCCCTATAAACTCTGGTGAACCGCCATGACATCATCTTCTGAAACTGTAGTGAATCGTCATGACATCATCTCTGTATAAAAAAGTTTATAAAGATTCCCTTCATTAATTATCTTCCGAAGATCGAGGCAACAACCACGCCCCATTTTACCGCTTCGGCTCCTCGATTCTTGCACTCGCCTTCTTTATCCATTCGCCTTATAAATAGGCTTCCGGGTCCTTTACTTTTCCCCTTTTGCGCTTCTTCTTCTTCCTTTCATCGCTCAAGCTCGATAGCTCCGCCACCGCCGTCGACCTCGAAGCTCTTCCTCATCCCTGGCCACTTCATCAACCTGAACGCACCAGAGATCCACGGCTCTCCTCCGCCGCCCCTGATAATCCGGTAAGCCCTTCTTCCTTAACCCTAGATCTGCATTAGGTTTTTGGTACTTGGCTGTGTTCATCAGTGTTCGTCCGAGCTTCATCACTTTTCCCTTACTTTCCTTATTGTCTCGTTGAATCCAGATCATCTTCACTTTTTCCTCCTGCGGCCGAAATTACAATATTGTTTTGCCTCACCGTAGTATCTTTAGAACCACAGACCGATCCATCTGGGTCCTCTTTATTCTACTGTCGCCATTTTTAGGGTTCAGAAAATTTTCTTTACTAGGCCACGGTAGAACCAAAATTATAGTATCATCTTGTGAAACCTGTTTCCTCAGCGCTTAACGAGTTTTTGCCCTGCTGCTTCTAATATAGGCGGTTTAACTGTAGAAAATTATAAACCTCCTGGTAACATTAGCCCTCACTTAAACCGCCATCTTGACTTGAGTAGCAGTATCCAGTTTAACTTGAATTTATGCCTTGATTAAATCCCCTGGTTTAACACCGGTTTGTGCACATCAATCTTGAACCGTAAACCGGCTTTTGCACCTCTTTTATAGTTTGTCTTCCGAAATGCCAAACAATTCGCTCTTGCAACTGGGTTCCTTCCCGGATCACAGAAACGCAACTCAATGGATATGTTCTAACTGGTGCTTTGGCTAAGAAGGATGTCCTTCATTGGCGAGTTCCTGGCCCTGAGTGCCCTCCTGAACCTCAAGATGGAGAGGTGATTGTATTTATGCAGCACCTAGACCGGGGGTTTAGCCCTCCCGGATCAAAGTTTTTCCGGGATGTACTTGCTAGCTTCCAACTCCATCCTCAAGACATTGGACCGAACTCTGTGTCCAATATATGTAATTTCCAAGTGTTCTGGGAAGTTTACCTTCAAGAAGAACCAACTGTTGAGCTCTTCCGGGACTTCTTCCACCTAAACCGCCGAACTGAGTTCTCTGGTGGTCCCAATACTGAACTTGGCGGAGTATCAATTCAGAAGAGAAAAGAGGTCGATTTTCCTCACGCCAAACATCATAGCCACCCTAAAGACTAGAATCAAACATGGTTCTACTGTCAGAACACCGCTCCTGCTGATGAAAACCATTTGTCGGGTTACCATGCTCACCGGCTTAGTAATGGACACCCACTGCCTCAACGGCTCACTGCCAAAGAACGACAAGCTTATGCACCTCAACTTACTAAGCTCCGGGCTTTCCTGGCGAATGGCTTAACCGGTATTGACCTTGTTCATTGCTGGGTTTCATGGGGTATACTGCCTTTAAGCCGCCGCACCAGTTTGATGCATGAGTATACCGGGGACACCAAGGACCCTCAACGGTACCAAGAAATAGAGATAACTGATGATGAAGTCACTTAGGCTGTTAAGAAGATGCTAGATGAACCGATCGCTGAATGCAGCAAAACCGGGATGCGTCCCTTTTACTCCTCCAACAAACCGCTAGCGGTAAAAATCTTATCTTTTTGTCTTTTTTATCCTTCTCCGCTTTAACATTATTCTGATAATCATTTGTATATTCTTACAGGCCAAAGATCCTTTCTGGAAGCGGAAAACTCAAGACAAACCGGCAAAAACTTAAGATAAACCGGCAAGGGCTCTTCATGCTAAGAGCAAAGTCACCAAGAAGCCAGCCAAGAAGAAAACCGCCGAGTCCTCTGACCCGCCCGAAGATGTCGATGATTCGGAACACGAGGTAGAACTTGACTCCCTTGGTTCATTTTTCATACACCTTATTGACAATGACTATTACCAGGATGATGTGGAAGCCAGTCGTGCTCATCATGTAAAGGTAATCTCCCTTTCCTCCGATTCAGATCATGTGCCGGTTCAAAAACTTCGTCATGCAGTTCGAAAAGTAAAATACTCTCACCCTCTTGCTCATTTGGATCCACAATTTTCTTTGAAGACATTGCAACATGAAGGCCGTCACACAACCCGGCACAGTGGCCAGCAAGTTACTTCCTCCGGTTTACCAGATACTCCAAACCGGAAGCGTCGTCCAGAGGTCTCTTCCTCTTTTAATAAACCTTATGCCTTGGCAGGTTGCTTCCGATACCCACTTAATCTATATGATTCAAATTATCAGGTGACCTCCAATTCTTCATCTGGCGATTCATCAACCACCCAAATGCCTCCCCTCAAGACCGTCCCTGGGTAAGTATACTGAATTTTTAGCTTTGCCTCCTTGTGCTGGTTTAGCAACTAACCTTTGTTTTAATATTACAGCACCAAAGCCCGACTCAGTAAGAAGGCAAAAACGAATGCCCCTACTGAAGAATCTGAACCGGAGAGGATCGTAGAAGAAGGTGGTGGAGATGTCGACATTGCTATGGATGATCCTGTACCCCAAGGTCAGGTGTCACGCCCAATATGTGATACTATCCTAAAGAGACTCGAAGGTCCCACAAAGGATAGAACCGCATATTGAAACGCTTTTGCAAGGTGGATATCATTACATCAACATTACATAATAGATGGGGATACATACAAGGTATACAAATGCCACAAGAGTACATCAATACAACATACATAAGATCAACATCCGACTACGGATGAAACACAAACAGAAGCTCAAACAATATCCACCCTGCTAGCCCATGCTGCCAACCTGGAACCTATCCCCTGATCAAAGAAGAAGAAGAAGAAGAACTCCAAAACAAGTAACATCGCTCTCGCATCATGATCATCGCATAACCTGCACCTGCAACTGTTGTTGTAGTAATCTGTGAGCCATGAGGACTCAGCAATCCCATTACCATGGGTATCAAGACTAGCAAAGCTTAATGGGTAAGTAAGGGGTAAAGTGGTGAGGTTGTAGCAGTGACTAAGCAAGTATGGTGGCTAACATACGCAAATAAGAGCGAGAAGAGAAGCAATGGAACAGTCGAGAAGCTAGAAGTGGTCAAGAAGTGATCCTGAAACTACTTACGTTCATACATAACCCAAAACCGTGTTCACTTCCCGGACTCCGCTGAAAAGAGACCATCACGGCTACACACGCGGTTGATGCATTTTAATTCGTATCTGGTGTCAAGTTATCTACAACCGGACCTTAACAAATTCCCATCTGCCACATAACCACGGGCACGACCCTCGAAAGTTTATACCCTACAGGGGTGTCCCAACTTAGCCCATCACAAGCTCTCACGGTCAACGAAGGATATTCCTTCTCCCAGGAATACCCGATCAGTCTCGGAATCCCAGTTTACAAGACATTTCGACAATGGTAAAACAAGACCAGCAAAGCCGCCCGATGTGCCGACAATCCCGATAGGAGCTGCACATATCTTGTTCTCAGGGCAACACCGGATGAGACTAGCTACGAGTAAAACTAGCCCTCAAGTTTCCCCGAGGTGGCCCCGCAGGCAGCTCGGTTCAGACCAGCACTTAGAGAAGCACTGGCCGGGGGGGCTAAAATAAAGATGACCCCTGGGAACGCGACTCCCAAGGGAAAAGTATAGGTGGTGGTGAGGCAAATGGTAAAACCAAGGTTGGGCCTTGCTGGAGGAGTTTTATTCAAAGCGAACTGTCAAGGGGGTCCCATAAATCACCCAACCGCGTAAGGAACGCAAAATCAAGGAACATAACACCGAAGGAAACAAGGGCGGCAAGAGTGGAACAAAACACCAGGCATAAAGCCGAGCCTTCCACCCTTTACCAAGTATATAGATGCATTAATTAAATAAGAGATATTGTGATATCCCAACATAATCATGTCCACCATGGAGCAATCTTGGGAGGCTGAGCAAAGCGGCAACATAGCCAAGCAACAGTTTGCTAGTAAGGGTGAAAAGGTTAGAGGCTGACATGGCAATTTGGGAGGCTTGAAGAACAAGTGATAGGTAGCGCAGCAAAGCGATATAACGGAGCAACTAGCATAGCAATGATAGTAGTCAGATCCAGGGTGATGATCATCTTGCCTGAAATCCCGCTAGGAAGAAGAACGAGTCCAAGAAGAAGATGAAGCCACAAAGACGAACCAAGCGTAGACGAACGAATCCTCACGATCGCAATGAAACAGAAACTATCAAGAAGAAGCACACAACATGGTAAACACACCACACATATACAAGACATGATGCAAGACAAGACTACATGAAGCTACTCATGGCAAGAGATGATGCAAACAAGAGCAACACATCAAGGCAAGTTTAAATGAGGCCGGGAACAACATATAATAAATCCGGTAGGTCCTCATATGCAACTTTCGAAATTGGTCAAGAACCGAATAAACCTTATGTTCAAGTTGTTAAACGACAAGTTAAGATGCACCAAGATCATCTACACGAGATTCTAATCAAGTTACATATAAAGTTCATTTAATTCGGAGCAACGGCCTAGAAGACGAGCTAAACAAGTTAAACATGGCATTGATGCAAAATACATTCAAACATCAAGCAAACACTCTCAAAACATGGATGCAACATGATAATATGGAACTTCATGCAAAATCAAGCAAGTTTCATATATATAGAGCACACTCAAAACAGAGCAACGGTTAAACACATACACTCTATACAAGTTTGAAGGACAAGTTGTCCAGAACAGCAACTAGGCATCTAGCAAGCATCAAAACAATATGCTACAGCACCTCAACATAATGACAAAAGGCATGGGCATGGAGTACAGGTAAAGCATGACAAAACATGAACACTGAGCTATCTCCAGAAAACACTATAACATGCACAAAAGGACATGGCAAGATTGCATATAATAACAGTTTCGGACTTAGCAGAAATAACATCAGGTTGCAATGTTTAGAGCTATCAAACAACATGTTACAGGAACTTAACATGGCAAACAAATCCATGGCATGCTAATACTAAAGACAAAGAACAAAACTCCCTTACTGAACTAATTCCAAAGATCAACAGAAAAGATGGTAGCATCCATGCAAACATGGCAAATGATATGAGAGTTTCAGAATAACAGTACATGGCAGAAACAACGATAAGTATGCATGTTGGTGAGCTTGTATCACTCACCACAGAGCAATACATGGCATGAAAATGTAACCACCAGTAATAAGACATGTTTATGAAGCTAATCATGGCAAGAGCAAGTTCATAAGGTGCATGGATCACTAGCAAAACTCATGGCAAAACTGAACTTAATGTTAACAGGCTGACAGCAACATTATGTAGCAATTTGAGAGCAAGATTACAACAAGCTACAGCAGGCTATAAATTCAACCAGGGGCATGGATGGATAGAACATGACATGTGTAACAAAACATCCTTAGTGAACATCTCTAGATTATGCATAGAATAACTTGTAGCAGCAGGTTTACATAGCATCACGATGTAACAAATTCAGACTAGCAAAACAATAACAGCAAGTACCCTACTTCACGAGCTCTATGCACTCACTACAAGACTCCCAAAAATACATGGATTGCACCACTGTAAACATGGCATGAAGTATCTCAAAACTCATGTAGACATCAAGCTCATAGGATGCACACATAAAATGCAATGAAAAAGACAAATCACTGGCAGTCTGGGCTAGCAGAGTGGATATTGTTTGAGATTATGTTTGTGTTTCATCCGTAGTCGGATGTTGATCTTATGTATGTTGTATTGATGTACTCTTGTGGCATTTGTATTTTTGTATGTATCCCATCTATTATGTAATGTTGATGTAATGATATCCACCTTGCAAAAGTGTATCAATATGCGGTTTTATCCTGGGTGGGACCATCGAGTATCTTTAGGATAGTATCGCATATTGGGCGTGACATCAGGATACCTATGCTGATCCGCCAGAAGCCAACCCGGCTAGTCCTCATGTTGATCCTCCAAGCCCAACCAAGGGCAAAGATCTGCCAAGCCCAGCCAGGGATATTGTTAATCCGCCAAGCCCGTCAAAAGGTGGCGATGATGATTTTATTATCACCGGTACTGGTCACACTATTCCTGGCAACCCGGTTGCCTTGTCAAAGCATTCTGCCAAGTAAGAATTAGTTGTTATGGGCAAGGGGAAAGGGAAGACAGATTTATCCAGCTTCATTAACATTACTGCCCAGGAGCTCCATTTCAGATTCCTAAACTGCTTATACACAAACCGGGATTATGAGGCCGGTTTGCTGAACTTGATGAAGGAGCGCTATGAGGTAATCTTCCCAATACTTTAAACTTTCTTGTTCTGTATATCAACTCCCTTGTAGCCCCCAAGGGCCGGTTTATCTCTTGAAGATAAACCGGGACTTTGAGATCAAGAACACTTCAACTGAGTAGCCCCCAAGGGCCGGTTTATATTATCAAGATGAACCGGGACTTTGTGTTCCAAAGTGTCCTTTCTTCAATTCTTGTGCCTTTGATTTTCTGATCAAATACACATTAGCCCCCAAGTGCCAAGATTAATACTTGTATTGAGCCTTGGGACTTTTTTAAATAATTAGCAGGAAAGAAGCAATCCGCATTAGCCCCCAAGTGCCAAGTGTATAACTGGTTATATGCTTGGGACTTTGAGAAAATATTAACATCTTCATCATCTGACTTTTTTAGGGCGATATAAACAACAAAGATTCCCAAATTGCTGATCTTCAAGAGAATGTCAAGTCCCAGCAAGCAGAGACTTCTAAGGCCAAAGATGAACTAAAAGGTGCTTTGATAGCCATGGAAAAACTGAAGGATGGCTTCAAGAATGAACATGCCAGCTGGGAAACTGAAAAGGCTTCTTTGTTGAAGCGGGCTGAAGACGCCAAGGCAGCTCTTAAACCGGTGGCGGAAGTGCTAACAGGGTTAAAGCATCAAGTAAATGCTATGACCTCTGTGATATTTGGTAAGTACTCTTTTGTAAAAAGCTTGAATAACCATCTTTGAAATTGCCGGATTAATAGCAAATTCTTAAACCGTTACAGGTAGCCATGTAGCTCATCTGGGCTCGGATATGTGGATGAAGCTGAAGGCAGTATATACGTTGATAGAGCAACTGTATACTGGTGCACAACGAGTCATCTGTGCAGCTTCATATAATAAACCGGCACCAATTTTGATCAAGGATACTTTGGCCAGGCTTTCGATGACACCGGCTCAGATAGAGGAGGTAAAGCAATCTGCTGCCAGGGCTGGCGCGTTATCAGCACTGACTCGTGCTAAATCCTGGATAGCTGACCTTGATCTGGTTGATATCACAAAGGGTTATCCTGATGAACAAGCGGACGGGTCAACATTTGACAATGAAGCCCTTAAAGTCTTAAAAAAGGAGATGCGCCCACTAGCAAGACAATTGGCTGAAGAAGCTAACTTGTCCACTCATCGGTCCTTCTATGATGCAGATAACAGACGGGTTGATGCTGCTGTGAAAGAAGTGCAGAATCTCATCCTGCCAATCCGTAAGCACACCTATGCCACTGACGTTGAACTGTCCAATCTTATAAGTGAAGAAGCTATCTTCCAGGCTTTAACCCGAATTGACTGGACCACCGTTGACTCCCAGCCACTGGGTGGAGAGGAGGAGGTTGAACCAACGCCAGAAGATCCATCAACTTCACGTCAACCTGGTGACGAGTCTTAATCCGGCAATGGGCTTGATTTTCACAGACTGTCTTCTGTGTAAAAACAATCATTATTCTAGGCCTCAGAGCGCCTTGTAATAGGCTAGTTGAGATATCTTGGTCTGTTGCCATCGTGCACTGCTTCATGACGTTGTTTGATCCGCCATTATATTTGCTGTGCTTGCTTATATATCTTGATAATTTCATGTGATCCTTATGTCTGCATAAAAAGAATTTTGTCCTGGCGGTTTACCGCCGGAGGGGTCATAATACCCAATACAAAGCCCAGTTGATTACCAAGGCTAAATAAATATCAAAATATGAAATAGATCATACCTGTGATATTAAATCACTTAGTTGGTTTACCAACTTTGATTGTAGTAAGGGTAAGAACCCAAATCTTGAGTATTGATAACTCCCACCATGCAGTGCTGGTGTATATGATAAGTCATACTAGGTTGTCATGAACACCGGATGATCATGCTGGCAACATATAGTTAAAACCAGACCGGGTTTTAAAACATCGGTTTAATAATGAATATGGTCTGACAGCTTGTAGCTGAAAGCCGAGTCGGGTTAACAAACACCGGTTTATTAGGATGACTGATAGCCATGCCGGGTCAATAGACACCGGTTCATCATAAAATGTTATCAAAGGATAAAAAACTTGACAAAAGCAAATAAAACAATGTAGTCAAGGCTTTTCATGGGATGCCAGGCCCAAATTCGAGGCTTTTCATGGGCTGCCAGGCTGCTGAGTTAAATCATTTTGCAAAGCCTTTTAAGATGGACCTCCAACTAACCAATCGTCATTTTAACTTTGACAATTCAGGTTCTGTATAAGATTGACTTGTCAAACGTTCTGCGGCACATGCCAGCATTACCTGGATAGGAGTGGCTTACTTGATGAAGGCAGGTTAACCCGGGGTTTTAGGTGAATACACCAGGCTTCCAAGCCGTGCTTGATAGCATATTACAAGGGTCCTTTCAAACTCTTTGTTGCAGTGCACAAAGAGCCCCCAAGTAACTTTGTGAGTTGTGCTCAATGGGTGCCTATGTTTGAGCTGTGCATAGCATCCAGACTCTCTTTGGCCCCTTGGGTGTGAAGCTCCCAAACTGTATTGTCGCGTGATAGCCGGTTTAACAGATAGAACTCCGCTTTGTCAGCTGAAGCCCCCATGTAAACAATAGATTTTGGAAAAACGGCAGAGGCCCTGCTTATAGCAAGGATGCCGGTTTATTATATTGATCATAATATATACATTGTTGAAATATGTACATAAGAAGAGCCTATAGCTCAGGTGTAGTAAGACCGAAGGAGAGCTATGTTCCACGGCCGCCGGGTCTCCTCCTCAGAACTGCGTGAGTCTTTGTGCTCTTGAATGACAATGAGGTAGTATGATCCATTGTGAAGATTCTTGCTGACCACAAAGAGCCCTTCCCAAGGTGGGGATAATTTGTGCATATCAGTCTGATTCTGGATGAGCTGGAGCACCAAGTCGCCTTCCTGAAAGGTTCTTGTTTTAACCTGGCGGCTGTGATAACACCGCAGGCCTTGCTGATAAACGGCCGAACGAGCCAAAGCCATGTCGCGCTTCTCATCTAACAGGTCCAATGCCTCCTGGCGTGCTTGCTCATTGTCCGCTTCAACATAATTAGCAACCAGGTGCGAATCATGGCGAATATCACTTGGGAGGACTGCCTCTGCCTCGTAAACCATGAAGAAAGGGGTATAACCCGTAGATCGGTTTGGGGTGGTGTTTATGCTCCATAACACAGATGGTAATTCTTCCACCCAACAACTCGGTGTCCGTTTCAAAGGAACCATAAGCCGAGGCTTGATACCCTTCAAGATTTCTTGATTAGCTCTCTCAGCTTGACCATTAGACTGGGAGTGAGCCATGGACGCTATATCAAGACGGATGTGCTCTCGTTGACAAAATTCCTCCATCTCACCTTTGGAAAGGTTCGTGCCATTATCTGTGATGATGCTGTGTGGAAAACAAAAACGGAAGATCACCTTCTTGATGAATTGAACCGCCGTGGCTGCGTCACATTTGCTTACTGGCTCCGCTTCAACCCACTTAGTAAATTTGTCAACCGCCACCAAGAGGTGGGTCTTCTTATCCTTGGACCGCTTAAAAGGACCCACCATATCAAGCCCCAAGTAGTAAACGGCCAAGTGATTGGAATCATCCGTAGCTCTTGAGTCGGAATATGAGCTCGACGTGAAAACTTCTGACAAGCGTCGCATCGCTTTACCAGGTCCTCTGCATCGGCATGAGACGTCAACTAGTAAAAACCATGACGAAAAGCTTTAGCAACCAGGGATTTTGAACCAGCATGGTGACCACAATCACCTTCGTGGATTTCACGCGAGATCTCTTGGCCCTCCTCAGGAGAAACACAACACTGAAACACCCCTGAGACGCTGCAGCGGTGTAACTCGCCATTGTGAATAACCGTGGATTTTGACCGCCGGACTATCTGTCTGGCCAGAACTTCATCTTCGGGTAACTCGCCGCAATTCATGTATGCCAAATATGGAATCGTCCAATCCGGAATGATATGTAAAGCGACTACCAGTTGAACATCTGGATCAAGAACAGCTAAATCCTCCTCTGTAGGAAACTTCATAGACGAGTTATGCAAGATATCTAGAAAGGTATTGGGTGGTACCGGTTTACGCAGAGATCCAACCGGCTTAAAGCATCTGCTGCTTCATTTTTGCGCTGATCAATGTGTTCAACCTGATAAGCTTTGAAATGACTAGCCACAATATCCACCTCTCGCCTGTAAGCTGCCATAAGGGGATCCTTAGAGTCCCAAGTGCCAGAAACTTCTGAGCCACCAGATCAGAATCTCCAAAGCATCGAACTCGGCTTAAATTCATCTCCTTGGCCACTCGAAGACCGTGGAGTAAGGCCTCCTACTCAGCTGCATTGTTAGTACAAGGAAACATTAAGGGGAGAACATAACAAATTTTATCACCTCGAGGGGAAGTAAGCACAACTCCAGCCCCCGAGCCTTCCAACTGCCTGGACCCATCAAAGTGGATAGTCCAGTATGTGCTGTCCAGTTTGTCTTCTGGTGCCTGCAACTCTGTCCAGTCATTGATGAAATCCACAAGAGCCTGAGACTTGATGGCTGTGCGAGGCATATACTTCAAACCATGCGGTCCAAGCTCAATAGCCCACTTAGCAACCCGGCCAGTTGCCTCCCTGTTCTGGATTATATCCCCCAAAGGAGCGGAACTGACCACCGTGATGGGATGGCCCTGAAAGTACTGTTTAAGCTTCCGACTTGCCATAAAAACACCATACACTAGCTTCTGCCAATGCAGAAATCTTTGCTTTGACTCAATTAGCACCTCGATGATGTAATACACCGACCTTTGAACCGGATATTCCTTTCCAGTCTCCTTGCGTTCCACCACAATGGCTACGCTGACAGCCCGAGCATTAGTAGCTACATATAATAACAGTGGTTCTTTATCAACCGGTGCAGCAAGAACCGGCGGTTCAACCAACTGTCTTTTCAAATCCTAAAACGCCGCATTAGTTGTGTCACTCCAGACAAAATTGTCTGTCTTCTTCAACATCTGATACAGAGGGATTACCTTCTCTCCTAAGCAGTTGATAAACCGGCTTAGGGCTGCAATTCGACCTGCCAGACGCTGGACGTCATTGATACACGCCGGTTTAGCCAAGGATGTAATTGCTTTGATCTTTTCCGGATTAGCCTCAATGCCTCTGTTTGACACCAGAAAGCCTAAGAGCTTGCCTGCCGGAACACCAAAAACACACTTGTCCGGATTAAGCATCATCTTATAAACCCGAAGGTTATCAAAAGTCTCTTTGAGATCATCTATCAAGGTCTCCTTCTTCCTGGATTTTACTATGATATCATCCACATAGGCATGAACATTGCGCCCAATCTGAGTATGAAGACAATTCTGCACACAGCGCTGATAAGTTGCCTGGGCACTCTTGAGCCCAAAGGGCATAGAAACATAGCAGAAGGCTCCAAAAGGAGTGATGAAAGACGTCTTCTCCTGGTCCTTAACTGCCATTTTGATCTGATGATAACTAGAATAAGCATCCAAAAAACTCAAACGCTCACAACATGCCGTCACATCAATGATCTGATCAATATGCGGGAGAGAGAAAGGATCTGCTGGGCAAGCTTTGTTCAAATCTGTGTAGTCCACACACATGCGCCAAGTGCCGTTTTTCTCAAGAACCAGCACCGGATTAGCCAACCACTCAGGGTGAAATACTTCGACGATGAACCCAATAGCCAAAAGCCGAGCTACCTCCTCTCCAATGGCCTTGCGTCGTTCCTCGTTGAAGCAGCGAAGAAACTGCTTGACCAGTTTAAACTTGGGATCAATATTGAGAGTGTGCTCAGTGAGTTCTATCGACACACCTGGCATGTCAGAAGGTTTCCATGCAAAAATGTCCCGGTTCTCACGGATGAGCTCGATGAGCGCACTTTCCTATTTCGGATCCAGATTAGTGCTGATACTAAACTGTTTGGAGGAATCACCAGGAACGAAATCAACAAGTTTAGTCTCATCAGCCGGTTTGAACTTCAGGGGCGGGTCATGCTCAGTAGTGGGCTTCTTTAGAGGGGTCATGTCTGCCGGATCAACATTGTCTTTGTAGAATTTCAACTCCTCCGTTGCACAAACCGACTCATCATAAGCCGCATCACCCTCTTCACATTCCAAAGCAACTTTACGACTTCCATGCACCATGATTGTCCCCTTATGACCTGTCATTTTGAGCTGCAAATAAATATAACAGGGCCTCGCCATGAACTTTGCGTAAACCGGCCGTCCAAACAGGGCGTGATATGGGCTCTGGATTTTCACCACTTCAAAGGTCACTGTTTCCGATCTGGAATCCTGCTCATCACCAAACACAACTTCCAAAGCTATCTTGCCAACAGGATATGCCGATTTACCTGGTACTACACCGTGAAAAACAGTGTTCGACGGTTTAAGATTCTTATCCGTCAACCCCATGTGGCGAAGGTCTCATAATACAGGATGTTGATGCTGCTCCCTCCATCCATGAGTACCTTGGTGAATTTATAACCTCCCACCTTAGGTGCCACCAGTAAAGCCAAATGACCCGGATTGTCAACCCGGGGCGGATGATCCTCTCTGATCCACACAATGGGCAGCTCGGACCAACGTAAGTAACGGGGTATTACCGGTTCAACAACATTAACTTCCCTCTTGTGAAGCTTCTGATCGTGCTTACACAAGCTAGTGGCGAAAACATGATACTGCCCGCCATTCAACTACTTTGGATGACTCTAAAAACCTGATTGCTGCTGATTCCCTTGATTATTCTATTGGTTGTTACCACCTTGGTTGTTCTGGTTGCCCTGATTATTCTGAAATCCAGAGTTTGAACCGCCACCACCATGAAAACCTGGACCTGAATCGCCCGATGGACCCTGATCATATCAGAAGAGATCAGAGTTCTTGAACTCCTTCATAATGAAACAATTCTTCCAGAGATGTGTTGCTGGAACCTCCTTGGTCCCGTGCTTTGGGCAGGGCTGGTTTAACAGACGCTCGAGATTCATACCGCCACCGCGCTTCAACCGTCCCAACTTCATCTTCAGTGACTTAAACCGGCAATTACGCTCCAATGTTATGATCGCTAAGCCAGCATTAATGCGGTCCGACGAATGCAAGACTTCTGAAACCCGGTGCACCCAATGAGTTGTTGACTCGTTTTCTCCTTGAACACAAGCATCTAGATCCACAATGGACATAGGTTGCTTGAATGTATCCTTGAAGTTTGCTATAAACCGGGCCTTCAGTTGATCCCGTGATCCGATGGAGTTAGCGGGCAAATTCTTTAACCAAGTGCGGGCTGTCCCTTCCAACATCATGGTGAAGTATTTTGCACATGCCGCTTCATCCACATCCAGCATCTCCATCGCCATCTCATAACTTTCAACCCACGACTCGGGAGGTTGATCGGCGGTATAATTAGGCACCTTACGCGGACCCTTGAAATCCTTAGGCAGTCGTACATTACGGAGAGCCGGAATAAGACACGACACTCCCCAGGAGCTGAAGGCAAGCCCGGTACCTCGCTCTACTGACGCCGCTGGCTGAACCGAGGCGGGTTGATGATGACTCGCGTATTGTGCTGCTAATGCAGCCTCCCTTCGTGCTCTGCAGTTATCCACCACGTCCTGAGCATTTTCCCCATCATGCGCCGGACTGGGCCCTTGGGGGCATTACGGCGCCGTGCACTGTTGGACACCTCTGGTTCATCTATGTGCCTGCTATAACTTGTGCTCGGACGGGGTTTGAATGGATTCTGTCTCGGCTATAGGAATAAGCCTGCTGCTGCACAACAGCGGTTTGAAGAAGATCCCTAGCCTGTCGCGTCTCAACCACCGCCAGTGAATCACCCTCCATCGGAATAGCTGCCATGCGAGATGCTGCAGCAATCATGTTATCCAAAGGGCTAGAAAAATGACCCAGCGGTGTTGATACATATTGCGACGGGTTATCCGTTTATCCGTGGTTGATCCGGAGCTGCCCCAGGTGCCATGGTCCGGTTCACTGCTGCCGATTACTTGGCCCGGCCCCCGGAGTATTGAAGAGATTCAGTCCTTCGTAGACCGGTGGCAAATGAGACCGGTACTTCCTCCGTAGCACTTCGTTTGACGCGTTCTGATCCAACATAAGCCGGTAATTATGCACCCGGATCTGCTATGATTGGGCATCTAAAGTGGCCCGTTCTTCAGCCATCCTGGCTTCCTCGGCTGCCAGCTCCTCCTTGGCTTGTGTTATCTGGTCCTTTAGCTTGGTAACCTCCGTATTATGACGATCCTGCGTCTCTAGAGTGAATGTCGTGGTTAACAAGGTCGCCCAGGCATCTAACAAACCGGAAAGAACTTGAGCCGGTCAGCGCGCAGGGCCTCCTGCCACGACTGCTGACCTGGACGTCATTGCTGCTGTGGATGAAGATTGCAAGGTGGGCTGTGTTCCGGCCATGAAGACTGCAACCCGATTTGGCGGTTCAAAGGGGTCCGAAATACTGTTGCCATCGGAATAGCCACCAAACCCGTCGTCTTGCAACTGGTACAGCGACTCGGTTTCACCTGTGGATGACTCGCCATCTGAGTAGATGGCTATCTCACCATCGGACATCGGTTCAGATCCCGCACCATGGGTGAATCCTACGAACACACGCTTCATGGCAGGCTGAATCCGGGCAGGACTCGCACACTGAGCTGTTTCGATGAGGTTGGTGGAGATGTCTGGCTCAGGGCCCGGTTCGCCGATCTTGCCGATGAAAACGTGAATTCCGCCAAAGGGGACCCGGTACCCGTACTCGATTGAGCCAGCCTCGGGGCCCCATCCTGCGTCGTCGATGTAGAGCTTGCCGCGACGACTCTTGGCTATCCAGCCAACCGCGTACCCCTTGAGTCCTTCAAAGCTGCCCTTCAAGAACTCAAAACCATCGTGCGATAGCCCCACGGTGGGCGCCAACTTTCATGGAAATATCACGTCAGATGTCCTAACGGAAGGAATTAGTCGTGGAGCCATCGCAACGAGATTAGCTTGAAGGGGTTAAACTAGACAAGGGACACGAGAGTTTTATACTTGTTCGGCCCCTTACGATGAAGGTAAAAGCCTACGTCTAGTTGTGATGGAATTGCTTGGGTTTCGATGATCAAGGAGCGAATACGCTTTGCCTGAGTCTCAAGTTGTTGTTTCCTGTCCCTAAACCGCCGTCGGGTCGTCCCTTTATATACACAGGTAGACACCCGGCCGATTTACGGAGTCCCGAGGTCGGCTCATACAAGCGTCCGGCTCGGTCTCCCCCTTTTCCCTAACTTACAGCACAAGTTATACAACTATGGCGGTTTACCATTATGGGCCCTAATCCGCCTTTGGGCTCTGGGCCTCTAAGCTTCATTAGTAAAGCGTCATCTTCCTTGTCTTCATGCTCTTCAATATAGTTGAGGGTGAATCGGCCCCTCCTGGGTGGTCTACACTCAGTAGTTATATCCTCAACACCACTACTCCTTCTTTGTTAGATTGTGTTGATGATGGTGAGGTGGTGAAATTTGATGAGAATGGGTTTGACAAATTCTTTAGTAAACTCAAGGGTGAATCCAGTAAGCACATTGTTGCCCTCTTGGAATAACTTGGTGAGGCCAATGATATCATTGAGTCTCATGAGGATACGGTCTCCAAGTTGTAGGGGCATACTCGAGTCTATGCATTCGTTTGACTCTTGAGGAGTCACACAATGTTAATCATGCTAAATTGCAAAAAGATCTTGATCATGCCATTGTTCTTACTCGTGTAATTAAATCCGAGAAAGCTGCACTTGGGGTTGGCCATGATAGACTCAAAGAAGAGTTTGACACACTTGACAAGGCTCACAAAGTCTTGAAAGGTGTTCATGCCTCTCCCAAGCAGTCTCATGATCAACTCAAAGTGAAGCTAACCAAGGAGATTTCCACATGTCCTCCTTTCATTCTAATTGATAATCCCCATGCTACTAACCCTTGTTGTGAGTAGGTGCATCTTGTCGAGGAAAATGCCAAGTTGAAAGAGCAACTTGAGAAGGTCCTTGTGACATGTATACAGTGCGAGAAGAAGAAGAAGAACAACAACAACAAGAACAAGATCAAGAAACCTATCCCGCTTATGGAAGCCTTTGTCAAGGTGGGTGAGGGTACTCATGAGAAGAAGAAGAAGGACAAGGACGTGGGTGGTAATGCCAAGAAGGGCAAAACTGCTCCTACCAACAAAGCCAATGACTTTAACCCCTCTTATGTGTTGTATCGTGCTAGTGATGGGCATGTCTATGCCAAATTGGTTGGTTCTTCTTACGAGTACATTGAATGGTCTGTTTGGGTTCCTAAGACCCTTGTTGCTAACCTCAAAGGACCCGTCCAAAATGGTACCTAAAACCAAGCATTAACTTCTTGTAGGAGTTTGCTTTCGGTGGGGTGTCATGCTTGCTTGATAGTGGACCAACAAATCATATGACCGGGAGCAAGGACTTGGTGGTGGACGTTCATCCTATTCCATCCATGCCCACTCATGTCCAATTTGGATATGCTTCAACATCTAAGGTATTGGGTCTTGGCAAAGTGGTCATCTCTCAAGATTTATCTATTGAGAAGGTCAAGCTTGTTGAGTCCCTTTGGTATGAATTTGGGATAATGTGTATGATAGTTGCTTGATTCTGTGCAAAAATATAAACTTTTGCACTAAGTCCAGGAAATTTGAAAATTCAATGGAACATTCATTTGATATGAATTTTTTATAGGTGATAGTATACAATTCTCTATGTTTTCCTAATTTTTCAGAATTTTTGGAGTAGCAGAAGTATGGTTGGAGTGCATATTACTACAGACTGTTCTGTTTTTGACAGGTTCTGTCTTCAATGCATAGTTTGCTTGTTTCCTAGTTTCTATGGCTTATATTGATCAATATAAATTGTAGAAATGATATGCTATAGTAGGAATTGTGTGGAAACAATTATGAAGCTTGTCTTTGACAGTACCCAAGTGGAATGGTTTGCTCTTTATCATACTATCACATCTCATGAAGTTTCGTTAAGTTTTGTGTGATTGAAGTTTTCAAGTTTTGGATGAGATGTTGATATGAGGAAAATAAGGAGTGACAAGACCCTAAGCTTGGAGATTCCCAAGGCACCCCAAGGTAATATTCAAGTAAGATCCAAGCAACTAAGCTTGGGGATGCCCCGTCATGACCCACAAGTATAGGGGATCTATCGTAGTCCTTTCGATAAATAAGAGTGTCGAACCAAACGAGGAGCAGAAGGAAATGACAAGCGGTTTTCAGTAAGGTATTCTCTGCAAGCACTGAAATGTTAGGTAACAGATAGTTTTGTGATAAGATAATTTATAACGGGTAACAAGTAATAAAAGTAAATAAGGTACAGCAAGATGGCCCAATCCTTTTTGTAGCAAAGGACAAGCCTGGACAATTTCTTATAATGAGAAAAGCGCTCCCCAGGACACATGGGAATTATTGTCAAGCTAGTTTCATCATGCTCATATGATTCACGTTCGGTACTTTGATAGTTTGGTATGTGGGTGGACCGGTGCTTGGGTACTGCCCTTACTTGGACAAGCATCCCACTTATGATTAACCCCTATTGCAAGCATCCGCAACTACAAAAGAAGTATTAAGGTAAACCTAAGCATAGCATGAAACATATGGATCCAAATCAGCCCCTTATGAAGCAGCGCATAAACTAGGGTTTAAGCTTCTGTCACTCTAGCAACCCATCATCTACTTATTACTTCCCAATGCCTTCCTCTAGGCCCAAATAATGGTGAAGTGTCATGTATTCGACGTTCACATAACACCACTAGAGGAGAGACAACATACATCTCATCAAAATATCGAACGAATACCAAATTCACATGACTACTAATAGAAAGACTTCACCCATGTCCTTGGGAACAAACGTAACTACTCACAAAGCATATTCATGTTCATAATCAGAGGGGTATTAATATGAATTAAGGATCTGAACATATTATCTTCCACCGAATAAACCAACTAGCATCAACTACAAGGAGTAATCAACACTACTAGCAACCCACAGGTACCAATTTGTGGTTTTGATACAAGATTGGATACAAGAGATGAACTAGGGTTTGGAGAGGAGATGGTGCTGGTGAAGATGTTGATGAAGATTGATCCCCTCCCGATGAGAGGATCATTGGTGATGATGATGGTGATGATTTCCCCCTCCCGGAGGGAAGTTTCCCCGGCAGAACAGCTCCGTCGGAGCCCTAGATTGGTTCCGCCAAGGTTCCGCCTCGTGGCGGTGGAGTTTCATCTCGTGAGCTTGCTTATGATTTTTTTCCCTGGACAAGAGACTTCATATAGAAGAAGATGGGCACCAGAGGGCCACCAGGGGGCCCAGGAGACAAGGGCACGCCTAGTAGGAGGGGCACCCCCACCCTCCTGGCCAGGGTGTGGGCCCCCTCCGATACTTTCTTTGCCCAATAATTCTTATTAAATCCAAAAATAACTTTCGTGGAGTTGCGGGACTTTTGGAGTTGTGCAGAATAGGTTTCCAATATTGGCTCCTTTTCCAGCCAGAATCCCAATTGTCGGCATTCCCCCTGTTCATGGTAAACCTTGTAAAATAAGAGAGAATAGCCATAAGTATTGTGACATAATGTGTAATAACAGCCCATAATGCAATAAATATTGATATATAAGAATGATGCAAAATGGACATATCAACTCCCCCAAGCTTAGACCTCACTTGTCCTCAAGTGGAAGCCGAAATCGAAAAATATATCCACATGTTTAGAGATAGAGTTGTCGATAAAAAATAAAATACGGACATGAGGGCATCATGATCATTCTTATAACATCAACATATATAGATTTTGTCATATGATTTCTTATGCTCAAGTAACAATCTATTCACAATGTCAAGTATGGAACATAAACTTCATTAGGAACTAACAAACTATAATCTCAGTCACTGAAGCAATTGCAATTTATCATAACATCAGAAAGAGTCAAGAATAGAGCTTTTCAGCAAGTCCACATACTCAACTATCATATAGTCTTATACAATTGCTAACACTCACGCAATACTTATGGTTATAGAGTTTTAATCGGACACTGAGAAAGATAGGGGCTTATAATTTTGCCTCCAAACGTATTCACCTTTAGGTGATGTCAACAATAATAGTTCATGCTCACGAACATCCAATTGGATATATGTATCAGGATCTTTCCAACACGAGATGCTTGCTGAAGGATAAAATGAAAAAGGGAAAGGTGGAGATCACCTTGACTCTTGCATAAGGTAAAAGACATAAAGTAAAAGATAGGCCCTTCGCAGAGGGAAGCAGAGGTTGTCATGCGCTTTTAGGGTTGGATACACAAAATTTTAATGCGAAAGAACGTCACTTTATATTGCCACTTGTATATGGACCTTTATTATGTAGTCCGTCGCTTTTATTGCTTCCATAACAAGATCGTATAAAGCTTATTTTCTCCGCACTAATAAGTCATGCATATTTAGAGAGAAATTTTTATTGCCTGCACCGATGACAACTTACTTGAAGGATCTTACTCAATCCATAGGTAGTTATGGTGGACTTTCATGGAAAAACTGGGTTTAAGGATATTTGGAAGCACAAGTAGTATCTCTACTTGGTGCTAGGAATTTTTGGCTAGCATGAGAGGGAAAGGCAAGCCCAACATGTTAGGAAGATCCAAGACTATATACTTTAACTGAGATGCGAGAAAACATAAACCATTACGTTTTCCTCCTTGTCCAACATCAACTCTTTAGCATGTCATACTTTAATGAGTGCCCACAATTATAAAAGATGTCAAAGATAGTATATTTATATGTGAAAACCTATCTTTCCTTATTACTTCCTATTAATTGCAATGATGACCAAAACTACGTTTGCCAACTCTCAACAACTTTTAAGCCTGATACTTTCTATGTATGAAGTCATAACTATCCATGAGATCAATATAAACTCTTTTATTATTTTTATTCTTTCTACTTTCTCAAGATCATAGCAAGATAGCAAAGCCCTTGACTCAACACTAATCTTTATTATAGATAGCTCACGGACTCGATTACATAAAGAGATCACAAAGCAAAACTCAAAACTAATTCATACCAAAATTTCAATCTACTAGATCAAGATATTACTAAAAGGATCGAACTAAGTAAAACGGTAAAGGTAGGAGTGTGATGGTGATACGATATAGGGGCACCTCCCCCAAGCTTGGCAGTTGACAAGGGGAGTGCCCATACCCATGTGATTATGTCCTCGGAGGTGGTGAAGGCGGTGACGATGATGGTGGATAATCGCACATCAAGCGTAAAAGCTCCTCCAACTTGCGGATAATGCCCTTGAGTCCGGCGATATGATCCTTCAACAAAATATTTTCCTGTGTGGGATACTTGTTTTGTATGTGAGCTAACTCAATCATTTTGAAAGCTTCAATCTCAGTCGGGGTAAAGAGGTTAGGAAGAGATTGAGGGATGTTTTCTTCTTTCACCACCGGAGCTTGATCCTCCATGGCCTTCTTGATCCCTTAATCCCTGTTGATCTCCTCCGATTCTTCTCCTTTCAGCTCTTTCTTCAATAGCCAAGCATCATTGTCTTCATTGTTGGAGGAGGGTGATGTCATGATGCTCTAGATCTGTCAGAAAAATAGCTCGAAACAAAGACAGAAGATTTTTGCGTGATACGGTGGTCAAAACCTTCGGGAGATTATGTAATGAATTTTTACCGACCAAAATACGCAACGTGCAAGAAAATGGAGTCCGGGAGGCACACGAGGTGCCCACGAGACAGGGGGCTCGCCTAGTAGGGGGGGCTCCCACCACCCTCGTGGAGGCCTCGTGTCCTTCCCGAATTACTTCTTGGTTTCCAAAATTCTTAAATATTCCAAAACGGAGAAAAATTGCCATTAGAACTGTTTTGGAGTCGGTTTACTTACCATACCACATACCTATTCCTTTTCGGAGTTTGAAATGTTCTGGAAAGTGTCCCTTATGTATTCCTCTGGGGTTACGATTTCAATAATATTAGTTTCAGCATTAATAGGGTTACCTGAGATATAATGTTTGATTCTTTGACCGTTCACCAACCTCGGACTTGTGCCTTCGAAGTTGTTGATTTTTATGGCAGCGGAACGATAGACCTCCTCCATAACGTAAGGACCTTCCCATTTAGAGAGAAGCTTTCCTGCAAAAAATCTTAAATGAGAGTTGAATAGCAACACATAATCACCTACATTAAATTCTCGCTTTTGTATTCTTTTGTCATGCCATCTTTTAACTTTTGCTTTAAACAGCTTGGCATTCTCATAGGCTTGGGTTCTCCATTCATCAAGTGAGCTAATGTCAAATAACCTCTTCTCACTGGCTAGTTCAAAGTCATAGTTGAGCTCTTTAATAGCCCAATATGCTTTATGTTCAAGTTCAATAGGTAAGTGACATGCTTTTCCATAAACCATCTTATACGGAGAAATACCCATAGGATTTTTATATGCAATTCTATAAGCCCATAATGCATCATCAAGTTTCTTGGACCAATTCTTTCTAGATCTTTTAACAGTCTTTTGCAAAATTAATTTGAGCTCTCTATTGCTCAACTCTACTTGACTACTAGACTGTGGGTGATAAGGAGATGCAATTCTATGATTAACATCATACTTAGCAAGCATTTTACGGAAAGCACCATGAATAAAATGTGAACCACCATCAGTCATGAGATATCTAGGGACTCCAAACCTCAGAAAAATAACTTCTTTAAGCATCTTAATGGAGGTGTTATGATCAGCACTACTAGTTGGAATAGCTTCTACCCACTTAGTAACATAATCAACAGCAACTAAAATATGTGTATACCCATTAGAGGCAGGAAAAGGTCCCATATAATCAAAGCCCCCAACATCAAATGGTTCGATAACAAGAGAATAATTCATAGGCATTTCTTGACGTCTACTAATATTACCAATTCTTTGACATTCATCGCAAGACAAGACAAACTTATGAGCATCTTTGAAGAGTATAGGCCAATAAAAACCAGATTGCAATACCTTATGTGCAGTTCTGTCTCCAGCGTGGTGTCCTCCATATGGTTCGGGAAAAATGTGACACTTGCATAGGATCTGTTCATGTTCATGCTCAGGTACACAACGTCTAATAACACCATCTACTCCTTCTTTATAAAGGTGAGGGTCATCCCAGAAGTAATGTCTTAAATCATAAAAGAACTTTTTCTTTTGCTGGTATGTGAAACTAGGTGGTATAAATTTAGCAACAATGTAATTAGCATAATCAGCATACCATGGAGCAGTACGAGAAGCATTAATGACCGCTAACTGTTCATTAGGAAAGCTATCATCAATAGGTAGTGGGTCATCAAGAACATTCTCTAGCATAGACAAGTTGTCTGCAACGAGGTTCTCAGCTCCCTTTCTATCAATAATATGCAAATCAAATTCTTGAAGCAAGAGAACCCATCTAATAAGTCTAGGTTTAGCATCTTTCTTTTCCATAAGATATTTAATAGCAGCATGATCAGTGTGAATAGTAACTTTAGAATCAACAATGTAAGGTTTGAACTTATCACAAGCAAATACAACTGCCAAGAATTATTTTTCAGTAGTAGCATAATTTCTCTAGGCAGTATCAAGAGTCTTACTAGCATATTGAATAACATTTAATTTCTTATCAACTCTCTGCCCTAGAATAGCACCTACAGCATAATCACTAGCATCACACATAATTTCAAAGGGTAAATTCCAATCAGGTGGCTGAACAATAGGTGCAGTGATCAAAGCTTTCTTCAGTATTTCAAATGCTTCTACACAATCATCATCAAAGACAAAAGGAATATCTTTTTGCAATAAATTAGTCAGAGGCCTAGAGATTTTAGAAAAGTCCTGAATGAACCTCCTATAAAAACCGGCATGAATCAGGAAACTTCTTATACCTTTAATGTCCTTGGGGCATGACATCTTTTCAATAGCATCAACCTTAGCCTTATCAACTTCAATACCTCTTTCAGAAATTTTATGCCCCAAGACAATGCCTTCATTAACCATAAAGTGACACTTTTCCCAATTCAGGACGAGACTAGTGTCCTCGCATCTCTCCAAAACTCGATCAAGGTTGCTCAAGCAATCATCAAAAGAGGATCCATAGACTAAGAAGTCATCCACGAATACCTCACAAATCTTTTCACAAAAGTCAGAGAATATAGCCATCATGCATCTTTGAAAGGTAGCAGGTGCATTACATAAACCAAAAGGCATACGTCTATAAGCAAAAGTACCGAAAGGGCAAGTAAAAGTAGTTTTTGATTGATCCTCCGCTGACACAGGTATTTGAGACAAACTAGAATAACCATCTGGAAAGCAGAAATGTGTATGTTTGGATAGTCTTTCTAGCATTTGATCAATAAAAGGTAAAGGGTAATGATCTTTCTTAGTAGCTTTATTTAACTTACGGAAATCAATTACCCTCCTATAACCTGTAATAATTCTTTGCGGAATCAATTCATCTTTATCATTAGGAACAACGGTAGTAACTCCCTTTTTAGGGACACAATGCACAGGGCTTACCCATTCACTATCAGCAACGGGATAAATTATACCTGCCTCAAGGAGCTTTAGTATCTCCTTTCTTACCACTTCTTTCATCTTAGGATTTAATCATCGTTTATGATCTCTAACTGGTTGGGAACCTTCGTCCAATTTAATTTTGTGTTGGCATAGAGTGGGACTAATGCCCTTAAGATCATCCAGAGTATATCCAATAGCAGTGTGGTGCTTCTTCAGAGTTTTCAATAATCTTTCCTCTTCTTGCTCTGAAAGGTTACCACTAATAATAACAGGATATATCTTCCTTTCATCAAGATAAGCATATTTAAGATTATCAGGCCATGGTTTTAGCTCAAACATGGGATCACCCTTGGGTCGAGGGGGATCCCCTAGGATTTCAACAGGCAAATTGTGTTTCAGAATAGGACCCTATTGAAGGAATACTTTATCTATTTCCCTCCTTTCATTCATAAACATATCATTTTCCTGGTCTAGAAAATATTGTTCTAACCGATCGGTAGGAGGCACGGCAATAGAAGCAAGACCAATAATTTCATCCTTACTAGACAAATCTTTATCATGGGGTTGTCTACGAAATTTAGCAAAATTAAACTCATGAGTCATATCATCCAAGCCAATTGTTACAACATCCTTTTTGCAATCAATCTTAGCATTCACAGTATTCAAGAAGGGTCTACCAAATATAATGGGACAAAAGTCATCTTGTGGGGAACCAAGAACAAGAAAATCAGCAGGATATTTAACTTTCCCACACAAGACTTCACCATCTCTAACAATCCCAAATGGTGAAATAGTATCTCTATTAGCAAGCTTACTTGTAACATCAATATCTTCTAACTCAGCGGGTGCAATATCATGCATAATTTCTTCATATAAGGAAAAAGGTATTGCACTAGCACTAGCACCCATATCACATAAGCAATGATAACAATGATCTCCTATTTTAACAGAAATAACAGGCATGCCTACTACAGGTCTATGTATCTTAGCATCTGGTCTAGCAATATTAGCAGCTTCATCACATAAGTAAATAACATGCCCATCTATATTATCATCCAAGAGATCTTTAACCATAGCAATACTAGGTTCAACTTTAATTTGCTCAGGAGGTGTATATGTTCTAGTATTCCTCTTACAAACAACAGTTGAAGCTTTAGCATGATCCTTCATTCTAACAGGAAAAGGTGGTTTTTCAACATAAGTAGTAGGAACAGTTGGATCATTATAAGTGATAGTCTTTTCTTCAACTATAATAGGTGCAACTACCTTTACTTCAATGGGAGGATTATATTTAAACCACTTCTCCTTAGGGAGATCAACGTGAGCAGCAAAAGATTCACAGAAACAAGCTACTATCTCAGAGTCAAGTCCATATTTAGCGTTAAATCAACGAAAAGCATCGGTATCCATAAAAGATTTAACACAATCAAACTTAGGTGTTATACCTGACTCCTTACCATCGTTGGAACCCCAATCTTCAGAGTTGCATTTAATTCTTTCCAATAAGTCCCACTTGAATTCAGTAGTCTTCAACATATAAGAACCAGCACAGGAAGTATCGAGCATGGTGCGATCATTGAGAGAAAGCCGAGCATAAAAAATTTGAATAATCATTTCTCTTGAGAGCTCATGATTGGGGAATGAATATAACATTGACTTAAGCCTCCCCCAAGCTTGAGCGATCCTTTATCCTTCGCGAGGCTAGAAATTATATATGTAATTACAATCACGGTGAACAAGATGCATAGGATAGAACTTCTGGTGAAATTCCAACTTCAATCGTTTATAGTTACAAGATCCCATATCATCACATAGCCAATACCATGTCAATGCGTCTCCCTTCAAAGATAAAGGGAAGACCTTCCTCTTAACAACATCATCGAGAATACCTGCAAGCTTAAATAATCCACAAACTTCATCCACAAAGATAAGTTGTAAATCAGGATGCAATGTTCCATCTCCTGCAAAGGGATTAGCTAGCAGTTTCTCTATCATACCCGAAGAAATTTCAAAGTAAACATTTTCAGTAGGTTCAGTAGGTTGAGGAGCAACTCTTTGCTCTTCTGGTCGTGGTGAAGATACCCCGAACAAGCCCCTCAAAGGATTACTTTCCATAGTAACAAGTGACAGAAAATTTCAGCACACTATATAAATGTTTCCTTACCAAGTTCCACTCACCAAAGGCGCTTCACTCCCCGGCAACGGCGCCAGAAAAGAGTCTTGATGACCCACAAGTACAGGGGATCTATCGTAGTCCTTTCGATAAGTAAGAGTGTCGAACCCAACGAGGAGCAGAAGGAAATGACAAGCGGCTTTCAGTAAGGTATTCTCTGCAAGCACTGAAATTGTAGGTAACAGATAGTTTTATGATAAGATAATTTGTGACGGGTAACAAGTAATAAAAGTAAATAAGGTGCAGCAAGATGGCCCAATCCTTTTTGTAGCAAAGGACAAGCCTGGACAATTTCTTATAATGAGAAAAGCGCTCCCGAGGACACATGGGAATTATCGTCAAGCTAGTTTCATCACACTCATAAGATTCGCGTTTGGTACTTTGATAGTTTCATATGTGGGTGGACCGGTGCTTGGGTACTGCCCTTACTTGGACAAGCATCCCACTTATGATTAACCCCTATTGCAAGCATCCGCAACTACAAATGAAGTATTAAGGTAAACCTAACCATAGCATGAAACATATGGATCCAAATCAGCCCCTTACGAAGCATCGCATAAACTAGGGTTTAAGCTTCTGTCACTCTAGCAACCCGTCATCTACTTATTACTTCTGAATGCCTTCCTCTAGGCCCAAATAATGGTGAAGTGCCATGTAGTCGACGTTCACATAACACCACTAGAGGAGAGACAACATACATCCCATCAAAATATCGAACGAATACCAAATTCACATGACTACTAATAGCAAGACTTCACCCATGTCCTCAGGAACAAACATAACTACTCACAAAGCATATTCATGTTCATAATCAGAGGGCTATTAATATGCATTAAGGATCTGACCATATGATCTTCCACTGAATAAACCAACTAGCATCAACTACAAGGAGTAATCAACACTACTAGCAACCCACAGGTGCCAATTTGTGGTTTTGATACAAGATTGGATACAAGAGATGAACTAGGGATTGGAGAGGAGATGGTGCTGGTGAAGATGTCGATGGAGATTGACCCCCTACCGATGAGAGGATAGTTGGTGATGATGATGGTGATGATTTCCCCCTCCCGGAGGGAAGTTTCCCTGGCAGAACAGCTCCGACGGAGCCCTATATTGGTTCCGCCAAGGTCCGCCTTGTGGCGGCAGAGTTTCGTCTCGTGAGCTTACTTACGATTTTTTCCAGGACAAGAGACTTCATATAGCAGAAGATGGGCACCGGAGGGCCACCAGGGGGCCCAGGAGACAGGGGGCGCGCCCAATAGTGGGGGGCGCGCCCCCCACCCTCCTGGCCAGGGTGTGGTCCCCCTCTGGTACTTTCTTTGCCCAATAATTCTTATTAAATCCAAAATTAACTTTCATGGAGTTGCGGGACTTTTGGAGCTGTGCAGAATATGTTTCCAATATTTGCTCCTTTTCCAGCCAGAATCCCAGCTGCCGGCATTCCCCCTCTTCATGGTGAACCTTGTAAAATAAGAGAGAATAGCCATAAGTATTGTGACATAATGTGTAATAACAGCCCATAATGCAATAAATATTGATATAAAAGCATGATGCAAAATGGACGTATCACCCCGGAAGGCATCCCCTCTTTCTTCTCCAACATTATCGGCAATCTCACTTGGAGTTATATTTTCATTCGTCACATGATATGTTTTTTACTTGGAGCATCATTTTATTTTGTTAAGATTTGCTTGCTGTTATTTAGAATAGTGTTTTGCATCTTTCTTTTCAATAAAAATGTCAAGGATAGCCTTTACCATGCTTATTTTGCAAGTATATGAGTCTATTTCAAAACAGAAAGTTTGTCGTTGTTGCAAAAATTCCCGAGAAAAGTTAGAATGTGATAAAATATTGAAAAGTTTTGCACAATAAGATCTGATAAATTTTCTACAGTGTGTTAAATTTTCAGAATTTTTTAAGTTGAATAAGTATAGATCCTATTGCACTCTTTACAGACTGTTATGTTTAGACAAATTGTTGTTATGTTTGCATTGTTTGCATATGTTTGATTGTTTAATGATTCTATTTGAGGATAGGAGTATTAAATATGCAGAGGCATTTAGTAGGCAATGTTAAATAATAATTTTAGTGATTTTCTGCAGTAGAGAATGATAAGGTTTTGCATTGATTTATACTAACTTATCTCACGAGTTCTTGTTGAGTTTTGTGTGGATGAAGTTTTTGAGATTTATGGAAACCGTGATATGAGAGGAATTAAGGAGACACAAAAGCTCAAGCTTGGGGATGCCCAAGGCATCCCAAGTTAATATTCCAAGAAGTCTCAAGCATCCAAGTTTGGGGATGTTGTCGGCATTCTGGGAACGGGGGTCCCCAGACTTGCCTTCCTGCGGCCTGCGGCGTGGCTCCACCAGCGGCCTAGTGCGGCCCGTCTTCATCAACCTAACACTCAAGACCGTCGTGAGGGGCCAAGCCTCACGGAGCGGACGACACGAGACCTCCTCAGGAGCGGCCTCATCAGGTAGGCTCGCGAGGGAGGCGGAGAGATCAAGGTAAGGGGACCTCGCGAGGTTCCCGTGACGCAAGCCATGACGACCAAGGCCAGGCAGGCGCCAGTGCGTGCAGTGTCCTAGTTTCCCCTTTGGTGCTAAGGGGGCAAACGCAGGCGCGGAGTACTGAAGCATCAGGCAAAGGTTTCCATATCAATGCAAGAAGACCAAGACTAGAAGGACGGCAAGACGGAGGTCACTGTGGAGCCCAAGACAGTGTCATCACCAGAGCCTTTGGCAGGTGAAGACCGCCTTTAGTCAGCATAGCTTGTACTAGTTGTCCCCTTCAAATTGGGCGTTGTTGGATCCCTTCCCGCTCGATATTTGGGAAGAGGACCAGGGCCTCTATAAATAGGACTAGCCGCCGCCATAGAAGGGGAGGAAGAACCCGGATACACTTGACGGATCCATTGGGACCAGAACCACTCACCTAACACAAGAACACCTCGCCTCAGGAGGTTGTTCTTCCCCTTGTACTGTTCATCATCAGCCCAAGAGGCAATCCACCACCACCACACTGGAGTAGGGTATTACACCACAATGGTGGCCTGAACCAGTATAAACCTCGTGTCTCTTGTGCTGTGATTTCGTTTAGTTGAGCTTAGGGATCGCGGCGAGGCTGAGAGCGAGATTCGGTAGGGGGAAATCTTCATGCGCACCCTAGTGTTCAAACCTTACGGGTTTTGCCGGAACCCGATATCCGACATTTGGCGCGCCAAGTAGGGGTGCACCGGAGTATTCCTTCCGTCAACCTGTGTCCCGTCGCTTCGTCGCATCCATGTTCGGCGCTTGCTGAGCCCGCGCTGAGCTCCAGGCTGCTCTCGTCGCTCAGGTCACCTAGACGGCTCCTGTCGGCGGCCCCCCTTGCCGTTCTTTGTCGCCTGACGCCAACACCGCCACCAGCCCGGCGGGGCACGAGCACCAAGCGTCTTTGCTGCACCCCTTGTTGCGGCGGGGCGGCCGCACCGCCACTCCACCAATGACTCCAGCCGGATCGTGGTCCCACGCTCGACGCGCTCCCACGGACGCGCAAGCCGCGCTGCTCATGGCACGCAAGCTCCTGCGTTACCGCCCCGTCGACGACCTATACGAGGATTGGCTCGCCCGCATCACCGAGCTCGTTAGCGTCACAGGGGGCTATCCCGCGCCGTCCCTCTTGCTGCCTCACCTGCTGCCGCGTACGGGCGGCGCAGCTCAAGGAGCGCCTCCACCACCTCAGCCCCAAGATGGCGCCCTGGCTCCAAGGTGTGTGGCCCCCGGACGTGACCCACTGCGCCCGGCACCCGTGTAGAAAGAAAGAAGCTGTCAAGAAATCCCTCGGCCCCAAGAAGGCGCCCCCGTGCTCCCGGCACCAGCATGACAAGACTGTGTGCTACCAGTGGCAGCGATGCATGGGCATCATCAAGAGCAAGCTCCACGGCAACAAGGGGCTCCAGTGGCCACAGCAGGCTGCCGCGCCTTCACCCCCGAGCTACGCAGCATCGCTTGGCTGGGCAAGTTCAAGCCGGACCTGCCTCCTCACTCTAACGGCACCCCCGACCCCGAAGAGTTCTTGCAGCTCTACGAGCTGAGCATCAAGGCGGCCAAAGGCAGCGAGAAAGTTATGGCGAATTGGTTTCCCATGGCACTCAAGGATGGTGCCCGCTCCTGGCTCCTGAACCTGCCTCCCGGCTCGATCTCTTCCTGGGACAAGATACATAGTCGCTTCATCGCCAACTTCCAAGACACTCGCGACTGCCCCCCGGCCACAGGTGACTTGTCCACATCAAGCAGCAGCCTGGGGGGACCCTACAGAAATACATCCAGCGCTTCAACAGCGTATGTGTCAAGATCCCCAAGGTCACGGACGAGGCTATCATTTCAGTGTTCTCTGATGGCATCTGCGACGTCAAGATGAAGGAGGAGCTGGCCATCCAAGAGGAGTTGTGCACATCCCTGGGGCTGTTCAACCCAGCGACCAAGTGTGCAAGGGCTGAGGAGGGACGCCTCTCCCTCCTCGAGCTCCCAGCTGCCGACCAAGAAGAAAAGAAGATCAAGGCTAAGGACGTCTAGTGCAAGGGAGCAGCCGTGATCACCGCGGAACCAGATACGAAGCGCGGCAGGGACCAGCCAGAGTCGTCTAAGGGCAGCCGACCTTTCTGCGCCTACCACAACCTCCACACCCACAACACCAACGATTGCCATGAGCTTAGGGCCGTTCAAGAAGGATGCTTCGGTAGATGCCCCGAGCGCAATGACCGGGGCTACGGCCGAGGAGGAGGACATGGCGAAGGACGATGGGACGACTGTGGCCCTCGCCAGGAGTGGCGTGACCAGCCTCGCGAGGGCGCTTGGAGGGACCAGCCTCGTGAGGGCGCCTGGAGGGATCAGCCTCGCAAGGACCGCCCCCATGGCAACGCAGGCCTTTTTCCGCTACCGCCGCCACCAAGAAGGAACGACGACCATCATCAGGACGAGGGGCTGGGGCTTCCAGGAGCCACATGCTATCGCTTGCATCTTGGGTGGAGCTCAGGCCCCAGCCTCTCAGTGCATCTTCAAGTTGTTTGCTCACGAGGTGAACACAGTTATCCCCAAGCTCGAGGCCACACGCCTGCTCAGGTGGTCCAAGTGAGCCATCACCTTCAGTTCGGCAGATCAACTCAAGTGCGTGGCTACTGTCGGTGTCCTCCCGATGCTCTATTCCCCAGTCATCAGCAACATGCAGGTCACCAGGACCCTCATCGATGGTGGCGCAGGCCTTAACATCCTGTCCGTTGAGATGTTCAACAACCTTCAAGTGCCATATGATCAGCTCCAGCCTACCAAGCCTTTTTCAGGAGTTACTAACGGCTCCACCACCCCGATAGGGCAGGTCCGCCTCCCTGTCACCTTCGGACAGCGCGACAACTACCACACGGAGCTCATCGACTTTGACATTGCCCACATCCACCTGCCATACAATGCCATCCTAGGGTATCCAGCCCTGGCCAAGTTCATGGCAGTGACCCACCACGGCTACAACGTCCTCAAGATGCCAGGAAGCGGCGGAATCATCATGGTTCCCTGTGAAGAGAGAGATGCGGTGTGCTCCCTGGAGCGTGCCTTACAAGCTGCATCAATCGAGGATCCAAGCAGCAAGGGTGAGAACCCTCCGGAGGCCATCCCCAAGAAGAAGAAACAACCGCTTTAACCGAGGCCTCAGGAGGTCGGCATCTCGGGTGGTGCCGCGTCAGGATCAGCGTACATGGCGAATTGGGGCACCTCCTTCCGTCGCATAGGAAGGCGTGCCCGGCGCCCTCCTCGGGCAGGGCTCGGGGGCTCTCTTCTGGAGGGCCTCAGACCTTGCCAACATCACAAGGGAGGTGCTCGGGCACCACTTGGAGGCGTGCTTCACAGAACGTTTCCCTCAAGAAGGCGCAGGGCAAGGAAAGACCAACGTTCAGTAATTCATCACCAAGACCACTCAGGAGCTTCAGGATGCAAGAGCCATGCGCAGCGATCACCGCATGCCTAGTGTGGCTCCCCATCCAGGCGAGGATGGCGGGCTGTGCGTCTGCATCGACATCCCAGGGCTCAACCGGACCGCATCTCAGGAGCATTTCTAGCCTTCGCGCGTGGGACGCTGCAAGGGCCCGCCGCACAGCTACGTTCGCATGCCTTTCAGCCTGCCGAACACGGCTGCCATCCACCAGCGACGCCTGCAGAGCATTCTAGAGGCTCAGGATGCCAGGCACCACGCGGTCCTAGCGGAGATGGAGACGGTCCTCAAGGAACCGCCTGGACTCCCAGAGCCTCCCGAGGCTCAGGGCTCTGGTGGCTCTTTAGGAACGGCCTCCTCACCGTGCATCTTCAGCTACTACAACACCCCCCCCCCCCCCCCCCCGTCTACAACAAAACTAGGTGACATCCCCCAAGTTCATTTTAGTTGGAAGCGCCCTCTGGGCTGCATCATTCCCAGGCCACGTGGGTCCGTCCCTGTGGCATGCATCCCTTTTTCTTATGCTTTTAGCTTACCTTGCTAGGGGCGCCCCTCGGGATGCATCATCCCCAAGCCGCTTGGGTCTGACCCAGCGGCATGTATCCGTTCTGCTTTTGCCTAAGCTGGTTTGCCTTTCATGCCTAATCTACTTGCGATTATCACCTACTCGATTGCTACCTACCACGGGCCTCTCTCTCCCTCTCTCTCGTGCAAATCGCTTGCGCGTTAAAAGGGGGGCTCCTGAGCATCGCGACTCAGGAGCTCTTACTGGCTCTCCAGCCCTCATCCCCTGGCCTTGACCACGGCATCGCGACCTGGCATACAAGTGGTGGCTGAGCTCGCTCGAGGGCCGGGGCCTGAGGACGCACAGCATTTTTACCTAACCATCTTGCAGGAAGACACAGCTGCCCAAGATCCAAGACCAGGTGCAACCCTCCTTGAGGTAGGGCCTCGTGAGTCCCGCGCTAGCTCACGGGTGCCCATATACACCTCCTTCAGCCCTGTCGTGCAAGTCATGTGTCAGGGCGGGGCTGCACACGCCCCGGGGGCTCTCCTCAGAGGGGAGGGGGCCCTCCCACGCATGAGTGGAAGCACCATGCTCCGCACTGGCCGTCGACACTGCCGAGGAGGGGCTATGCCCATACACATGGGGAAGCACTATGCTCCGCGCTGGTGATAAACAACTGAGGGTGGCCCCACGGCCATATCAACCTCAGGGAGCCCAGAGCTTAGTGTCTGGCCTCATCGCAACACTCCCCTCGGGAGCGTCGCACGAGGGGGCTGGGCACGGGGGCTGCGCCCGGGTCACGCCCGAGCGCACACCACCTAGCCAGGCCCTCCGGACCTGGTCATCGCGCGCCCCTCTCCGAGTGGAGCCAAGGTATGAAGGTCATTTGAACGTCAAGGGGGACTCCTGAGCATCGCAACTCAGGAGCCTAACTGGTCACGTAGCCCCTCACTCCTTGGTCCCGTCCTGGTGATTCGGTCAGGGCTAACGGTGGTTGAGGTATGCGCGGGGCCGGGCTCTATCGATGTAGAACACGAGACCTACCCCTCCGTTCCCTCCCTATTTCTTGTTTGCGCGTCAAGGGGGACTCCTGAACATCGCGACTCAGGAGCCTAACTTGTCATGTAGCCCCTCATTCCTTGTTCCCGTCCTGGTAATCCGGTCGGGGCCAACGGCGGTTGAGGTATGTGCGGGGCTGGGCTCTGTCGACGTAAAACGTAAAGCAAATAGGAAGGAAACCGCAAAATCCCGAAGCAAACTTTGGAGCAAATATTACAAACCATAATTGTCTTCACAATACCAAACGCGGGTTTAAACGCCTCCACGAGGCATGGTGCACATTGCAGGAATTAAACAGGGAAGAAGTCATCACCCTACGGTATCGCCCTCACCCGCCAAGGACTCCACCCCCGTGGTAGCACTGCCCGTGCCACAGCTCGGGGCTGCAGGATCAGCACCACCGCCTGCTGTGGGCGCAGAAGCGAAGGCGCGGAACCTCCCCAGCAAGGCCTCCACCTGGCTCTTCACGACTTCTACAGCAGCGGTGAAGCGCTCGCTGTCCACGGGCTCCAGCAGCTCGTCAAGATTGGTGTTGGGGTCGCGAAGGCAAAGGTGGCTGAAGACGCGCGCCAGCACCGCGGAAGAAAGGACGCGGGCTTCCATCTCTGCCATGGGGTCGACGCTATTCACGACTTCTTCAAGCGCTTCGACCAACCCTCACCCCCTGTCCTTGACCATGGCATCGCGACCTGGCATACCAGCGGCGGCTGAGCTCGCTCGAGGGCCGGGACTTGAGGACGTAGAGCATGAAGGAGAGTGCGGAAAAGAAGAGGGGAGGCTCGCACGGGCCCAACCTAGCTGCACCACTGCCGCCGATGCTCAAGTCCGGCGCAACACGAGGGAATGACTCCATACTACCAAGATAAGTTTCATGCTTGGAACAGCTGATCACTACAGCGCAGAAATCTCACTTGGTGCGGCCCTGTGATGGCAACGTTACCTTCCTCTGCCACCACTCGGCGACTGCTTGCATGCTAAAGGGGACCTCCCGAGCATCGCGACTCGGGGGATCTTACTGGACCTCGGGCCGCTCACCTCCTGGCCTTGACCACGGCATCACGACCTGGCATACCAGCGATGGCTGCAGCCTTCCTGGGGACTAGGACCTATCAGCGTAGAGCACCAAGTCATCGCGAGGTTAGAAAGGTGGGAACCAAGCCGGGAGAGGACAAATGCTCACGCGATTTCATAATAAGGATAACATCAACAAAAGACATCACAGACCCTTTACACGCCCCCGCGGGGCATTGCTTGATTCCTCGCAGGGAACAAAAGAAGGGAGCTTAGAGGAACCCTAACTACGGACACCTTCGTGGCCGACGCCATCATCAATAGTGGACCACGGAGGACCGGCGCCAACCTCATCCAGATCAGTGGCGAGGACGACCCAACGTTGGCGCCTTGCTCCGGGCGCGGTGTGAGCTCGGGGCAGCGTAGCTGTCGTCGCTCGTCTCCGGAGTCTCGTAGATCTTGGGAGAGCCGCTCGACTCCCGAGTGTTACTACTGCTGCCGGAGGAGCCGCTGGAGGAGCGGATGGCAAGCCCAGCCCCCGCTGTGTCGATGTCCTGGCTGCCCTCTCCCTAGCAGCACTCCAAGCGGCGGCCTTCCGCGTCGAAGACCTTGAAGAACAATCTGTAGGCGCCATCGTATTCGATATGAACCACGAGGGCACCTTCCGTTCGGCAGACCCAGGCAACTTCGCCCCAGCCTCGGGTCATGAAGATCTTGCCTGGAGAAATGACTTCAACCTCCGCTCCGGTCGCCGGAGTGCCGTAGTCGGCATGCTGCAGCCAAAGCTCGAGAGGCCCCCTCGGTGGCATCTCGGAGGAGAAGAACAAAGGGAAGAGAATCCAGGTGCTTGGAGGAATCGCTGCATGAAGCACAAACTCGCGAGAGGAGTCCGCAACGTGGACTTCGGGGGCGACAGCGCGCACCGCCACGGCGCGAGGACCATGGCTGCGACGTTGGCGGCGCCGTTTGTCTCCCCTCTCTCCTGAGCCCTCGGCTTGGGAGTGCAAGGGTAGCGGGTACCCAGGAGGCGGCCGCTCATACCAAGGCCGCGTCATCTCCAACATCGTGACCCCACCGCGGCGGTGGACCGACCGTTTCTTTGGTGGAAGCCGATCAGGCCCCTCCCGGGGGGCTTCCTCTTCTCCTCGGCCGAGAAACTATGGATTGGCGCCATTGGTATCGAGACTGGAGGCGGAGCAAGGAAGAAGAAGCGAGCGTAATGGGAGGAGATGGGCGACGGGGACTTTCGCCCCTCCTCATTTATAGCCCAAAGGAGGCCAACTGTCGACCTCCACGGTCGCAGGTAATGATAACCCTTTTCGCATGCAGCAGGGACTCGTCAAGTCATGCAGTTGACAAGGAAGCGTGGGGAAGCGGAGACGCCCACGTCCAATCAGTCACCATGCGTCAACCAAGGCCGCAGGCTTTGGGGGCCCGCGGCGCTCCGCACTTACGCCTTGGCTTCGCCGCTAAGCCAAGTCCGAGTGCACCTTGGGCCAGGGGGCTACTGTCGGTGTTCTAGGAACGGGGGTCCCCAGACTTGCCTGCCTGCGGCCCGCGGCATGGCTCCACCAGCGGCCCAGTGCGGCCCATCTTCATCAACCAAACACTCAAGACCCTCACGAGGGGCCAAGCCTCACGGGGCGGACGACACGATACCTCCTCGGGAGCGGCCTCATCAGGCAGGCTCACGAGGGAGGCAGAGAGATCAAGGAAAGGGGACCTCACGAGGTTCCCATGATGCAAGCCATGACGATCAAGGCCAGGCGGGCGCCAGGCGGGTGCCAGCGCGCGCAGTGTCCTCATTTCCCCACTGGTGCTAAGGGGGCAAGCGCAGGCGCGGAGTACCGAGGCATCAGGCAAAGGTTTCCATATCGGTGCAACAAGATCAAGACTAGAAGGACGGCAAGACGGAGGTCACTGTGGATCCCAAGACGGCGTCATCACCAGAGCCTTTGGTAGGCGAAGACCACCTTTAGTCAGGATAGCTTGTACTAGTTATCCCCCTTCAAATTGGCCGTTGTTGGATCCCTTCCGCTCGATATTTGGGAAGAGGACCAGGGCCTCTATAAATAGGACTAGCCACCGCCATAGAAGAGGAGGAAGAACCCGGATACACTTGACGGATCCATTGGGACCAGAACCACTCACCTAACACAAGAACACTCGCCTCAGGAGGTTGTTCTTCCCCTTGTACTGTTCATCATCAGCCCAAGAGGCAATCCACCACCACCATACTGGAGTAGGGTATTACACCACAATGGTGGCCTGAACCAGTATAAACCTCGTGTCTCTTGTGCTGTGATTTCGTTTAGTTAAGCTTAGGGATCGTGGCGAGGCTGAGAGCGAGATTCGATGGGGGGAATCTTCGTGCGCACCCCAGTGTTTGAACCTTAAGGGTTTTGCTAGAACCCGATATCCGACATGTTCCCCTGTAGGCATCCCACCTTTCTTCTTCAATAATTATCGATTAGTAGCGGTTGAGCCTAAGTTTTTGCTTCTTCACATGAGTTGTGATATGCTTGGAATGTCATTTTATTTTGTTTTGCTTGTTGTTTATATAAAATAATTAGGTCTGAAAGTTTTCAAATAAGAGAGAGTCCACAATTAGCTACCTATTTGCTTAACTACTCGCATGATCTTCACTTATATCTTTTTGGAGTAGCTTGTCATTTACTCTTGTGCTTCACTTATATCCCATGAGTAAATTGTTGAATGAATTGAATATCATGAAGTTGAAATTGTATGTTCATATCATGCCTAGTGGTAGCTTCACATTGGGTTTAGAAAGTGGAATCTTTTGAAGCTTGACAATCACAATATTGGTCATACAAGCAATTCATGAATGATTAGTAGAAGGAAGAGAACTTTCACATGAAAATACACTATCTTGGGAATCTTTTGTAATTGTGAGCCCCCATCAAAATATTATATGCCAAAATTGTTGACATTGGACAAGGAAGATAACATAATGATTTATGTTTGTTCATATTCATATAGAAGTTATATTGTCATAAATCCTTCAACATGTGGTGCTTTCCCCCCATCTTTGCTAGCCAAAAATTCTGCACAAAGTAGAGAACTACTTATGCATCCAAAAACACTTAAACCCAAATCTTACTTTCAAGAGTCCACCATACCTACCTAAGGATTGAGTAAGATCCTTCAAGTAAGTTGTCATCGGTGCAATAAGGCATTAAAAACTGCTTCTAAAGTGTTAGATCATTTAGTATAAGAGATAATTTAGCGTTCTACGAACTTGTGATGGCAAAGAATAAAAGCGACAGACTGGATAATAAAGGTTGCTATCATAAGGAGCAATATAACATGACGTTCTTTTGCACTAAGGGGTTGAGCATACAAACAAAAAGCACATCGCAACCTCTGCTTCCCTCTACGAAGGGCCTACCTTTTACTTTTATGTATTTACTTTCATGCAAGAGTCAAAGTTTTTCTCTCTATTCCTTTTTATTTTTCTCTTTTGGCAAGCATCATGTGCTGAGGAAAGATCTAGGCACATATATCCAATTGGATATGGGTGGCATGAGTTATTATTGTTGACATCACCCTTGAGGTGAATACGTTGGGAAGCGAAATTATAAGCCCCTATCTTTCTATATGTCCAGTTGAAAAGTTTTTATCATGTGTATGCGGTGAGTGTTAGCAATCATAGAAGACTATATGATGGTTGAGTATGTGGAGCTCTTACTTAGACTTTGTTGAATAAGTTGAGTTGCAATTGTTTGGTGACTAAGAATATAGGTTGTTGAGTTTCAAGAGAATTCGTTGTTTGAACCTTAACATGTGAATTGGTTGCTACTTTAACATGAGAAGTTTTATACGAAAGAACTGATGTTATGATGCTAGGGAAAGTGATTGAAATTTTCATTGATCAAACTTGTGCACTTTGCTAGCATTCATACTTCATAAATTATTTCTTTTATCATTTACGTACTCGAGGACGAGTAGGAATTAAGCTTGGGGATGCTGATATGTCTCCAACATATCTATAATTTATGAAGTATTCATGTTGTTATATTATCATTCTTGGATGTCTTACAATCATTTTATAGCAACTTTATATCATTTTTTGGGACTAACATTTTGACCCAGTGCCTAGTGCCAGATGTTGTTTTTCGCTTATTTTTTACATCGCAGGAAATCAATATCAAACGGAGTCCAAACACTGCAAAACTTTTTATTTATTTTTTATGGACCAGAAGACATCCAATGGGCTAGAGCAGCACCTGGGGGTGCCCCAGGGCAGCACAACCCACCACGGCGCGCTTGGGCCCCCAAGCGCGTCCCGGTGGGTTGTGCCCACCTTGGTGGCCTCCCGCACCCCCTCTTCACCCTATAAATCATCAAATATTCCAAAAACCCTCATGGAGACCCTAGATCAGAAGTTACGCCGCCATAAGCCTCTGTAGCCACGAGAAACCAATCTAGACCCCGTTCCGGCACCCTATCGGAGGGGGGAATCATCACCGGTGGCCATCTTCATCATCCCGATGGACACCATGATGAGGAGGGAGTAGTCCATCGTCAGGGCTGAGGGTTTGTACCAGTAGCTATGTGTTTAATCTCTCACTCTCGTGATCTTGAGATGTCACAATCTTGATGTATCATGGGCTTTGTTAACATAGATGGATCATATGATGTTTCTCCCCTCTCTACTCTTGTTGTGATGAATTGAATCTTTCCCCTTTGAAGTTTTGTCTTGTCGGATTGAACATTTAGATCTGAGAACACATGATGTATGTCTTGCAGTATGAATACTTGAGGTGACAATGGGATACCATATTGATTTGCTTGATGTATGTTATGGCACTCAACTTGCGGATTCCCGTGGTGACAATGGGCAATCTATGCATACGGGTTGATGCACGTTTTTATTATCTTTTCTCCAATAGAAACTTCGGGGTCTCCTTGTAGTTCTTTGTGTGGATTGAATATTGTGATCATGAAGTTGTTTGATCCATATCGTAGAATTAACTCACGGATACTTGTGGTGACATTGGAGTATCTAGGTGACATTAGAGTTGGTTGATGTGTGTCATATGGTGTTATTTTAGTACGAACTCTTGGTTAGATTGATTGGAAAGAATAGCTTTGTGTTATTTTTAGTATGAACTCTAGGATAGATTGATTGGAAATAATAGCTTTGAGGTGGTTTCGTACCCTACAAACAGTTTCTATCTTTTGTTCTCCGCTAATAGGAACTCGGGAGTGATTCTTTATTTCACTTTGAGGGATAATCATATGGTCCAACTATGTTAGCATTGTTGAGAGATTCCACTAGTGGAAGTATGCACCCTAGGCCTCATTTTTTACATCATTGCAATACCGTCTGTGCTCCATTTTACTATTTACTACCTTGCTGTTTTTTATTGTTCGCACTACAAAAACACATATCTACTATCCATACTACACTTTTATCACCATCTCTTCGCCGAACTAGTGCACCTATACAATTTGCCATTTTATTGGGTGTGTTGGGGACACAAGAGATTTCTTGTATTTGATTGCAGGGTTGCTTGAGAGAGACTATCTTCATCCTACACCTCCCACGGATTGATAAACCTTAGGTCATCCACTTGAGGGAAAATTTCTAGTGTCCTACAAAACTCTGCGCTTGGAGGCCCAACACGAGTCTACAAGAATAAAGTTGCATAGTAGACATCAGTATCACTACAAAAAAAATACACTTCCGTGATGATACGTGTTTGTCACAGTAGGTCGCATTTTTTTTCATGCATGTACATCCATGATGATTTTATGACAGAATCAAGATAGTCATACCTGTGATGTCGTAGAAGTCTTCCATGACATTACCAAAATTATCATCACTGAAGTGTCCACTTCCATGATGATAAATCGTGCGTCACAGAAGTGCTTTCGTCAAGGGTGACCGACACGTGGCATCCACCGTAACGGAACGCTGTTAAGATATCGGGTCTGGTTTTGGATCCGATAACCCGTTAACAGCCCCAACCAATGGGGATTTTCCATGTGTAAAATTATCATTTTTAGACTGTAAAATCATCATTGGCTGGAGGAAACACGTGTCGGCTCATCATTGGGACAGATGTCATCCACTCATTGGACAGAAGGCGCCTGTGATACGTCGACACGTGGCATGGCCCAACAGAGGCCCATTCCTGTGAAAAGGCCCGCCCGTTTGACTTGGTCAAAAGGTGGCGGGCCAGCCCATGGAAAGCCTGTTAACGACTTGTTCGCATATAGCCCATTTACAGCCCGCTAACCCAAGGCCTGTTACGCCCTATCTGAATTAGGCCTAGTAGCATCATCTGGGCCATCCAATATGATTCTAGCCCATTTTCACTTCGGGCCCATGAATGGCCCATGACGTCTTTTGGCCCATTAATGGCCCGTGGTGAAACTGTCCTGCAATGAAATGTGCATCACTTTATACCCATTAGCGGCCCGTGGTGAAATTGGCCAGTAATGAACAGTGTATCACTTTATACCCATTAATGGCCCATTATTCCATTGGGCCATTTCCAGCCCATGTTATCTTTCGGCCTTCTCAGGGCCCATTTATTCTTGGGCTCATTTCTAGCATTTGGTTACTTACGGCCTGTTAGTGTCATTTTCTGCTTGTGGGCCAAATTCAGCCCGTTGTTACAGTCGGCCCGTTTGTGGCCTGTGAATACGTTGGGCCATTTTCACAGCGTCATCAAATACGGCCTATTAACGACGGCCCATTATGGTCGGCCCATGAACGGACGATTCCAACTCTAGCCCGTTTACGGCCATAATGCAGTCTGTTATTGGCCCATGTTTGGCCGATCGATAGGCCGGCCCATATAAGGCCCATTGATGATACGGCCCGTAGAAAGCCCATTGTGTCTACGGCTCGTAGAAAGCCCATTGTTTCTATGGCCCGTAGAAGGCCCATTGTTTCTACGGCCCGTAGAAGGCCCATTGTTTCTACGGCCCGTAGGAGGCCCAGTGTCACTACAGTAAATATGTAGCCCATGGTTATTGTGGCCTAGTTTTAAAAAATGGGTTATTGTGGCCACTAGCAAACCGCGGAAATAGAACTGCACTGACTACAAGCAAACAAATAAACAAGACAACAAGGAAATAAATAAGCAAGCAACTTATGCTAGGCTATCACGGCTATTACACATATTACATCAACTGGGCATCAAAGTTCGCCACCAGTGCAAATATAGGGAACAAAGTAGCATATAAACGCTGCAGCAAAACAAGTCTAGAACTGAAACCACTTCAGAAGAGCTCAAGAAACAATATCCTGGGTACCCATAATGCTGGCAACATGCTTAGCAAGCTTATTAACTTTCTCTTGTTTGGCACTTAAATCCACCAGCGCTTGTTGTTGCACAAGAAAGTACGCATCTGAATTCTGCAGGGACTTCCTCAGTCCTTCAGCTTCTTGCCACAGCACAGCTGACTGATGCCTTTCATCTTGTACCTGAGACTGAAGAAGCCGAAGTGATTTAGGCAGCGAGTTCGAAGAGCTTGTGCCAGCGGTACTGGCCAGTAACTCGAACACTACATCAATGCAGGACTGTGGGGTTTTCTCACTGTCTACAAGATCGTTTTTATCACCTTTCTTGGAGACCAACAGGGTTGTCTCACTATCTTGAACCTTATCTGCATTACTTTCTCTACCATTGCATAGTGGGGTGCTCTTCTTCAATATTCTGTTTGCATACTATAAGAGAAACAAGCAGGCACATCACAGGTTTAGCTTGTAGTATACAAAACTCATTTTGGTAAACCAGTTTAGTAGTAAGGTGGAGAGGATAACAACATGAAACAAACATATATCTATGTACTATGGTCACTGTATTGTCCATGTCATTTTAGTTTATGTTGCCTAATCAAGATAGATACACAGTTCAACTCATATATTTTTAGGACACAGCAGCATAGACAGAATATAAGTGTGAGAAACTACACAGCATTGGCAGCACTTGTAATGTGCGTCACATGAGAACATAACTGTTTATACAACTTAAGCTGAAATCAACATAGAGCAAGAAGTTAGAACAGCAATCCAGTTAAAGAAATAGGTTTAAAACATACCTGTTGCGCCATTGGAGTTTCAATTGGATCCTTCAAATTCGAAAGTAGTTGGTATGAGTAAATATAGTGATGCAATAGCAAAGGCGTATGGACCATAGCTACAGAATCTGACATGAGAACAGTTGCTCTTCTGCTTTAAACGTGGAGTTTGGGTTAGCTGTGGTGGTCTTCGTGCTTTGGGCACTGCAGTAGCTTTACAAAGTGCTCGTGTGGGGGTACTCTGTGGTGGACATGGTGCTTTGTCAACTAAGTGGGTTACTATCCGCTGGGGTTGCGGTTAGATGGGTTGTACCTGGTTCTCTGCCCAATGGTGTCAGTGTGCAATCTGGAAGAGTCTCGATTATGTGTGGTGGGGCTAGTTTGTGGGCCAGTACAACCATGGTTCTATCTGCATCGATGGGTAGCACTGTCTTTTGTGAAGAACAGGTTTTTGCTCCCTTAGATACTACCATCACCCCCTCCAATTCAAATGGCTGATAAACAAGAAAATAAATTGAACGTACAGACATTGTATGATAGACAGATGTGGTAATTCACATATATGTTGTCTAACCAAACAGGACAGCATGGCACAATTTCACATACATGATGCCTAACTAAACAGGACAGCATAACACAGTTTCAGATATATGATGGATAACTTAACAGGATATAATGGCATAATTCAACATATGATGAGTACCTAAACAGGATGACATGACAAAACTATATGATGTCTTTCTAAAATAGGTTGGGATGAAATAATTCACATACATGTTGTCTAAGTATACAGGATGGCATGATATAATTGACATAATTGATTCATATAATAAGCAGTTGGCACTCGCATGTATGATCTCTAAACTAAGCAGATGGAATTCAATATTGTGCATATGATGTCTAAACTAAGAAATGCAAGACACCATATGCATCATATGAGAAATATAAAACATTGCAACTTAGAGCATACACCTGAGGTGGGATATAGGACTGGTCATCTGTCTCTGAATCCTCCTCTGAGGAGCTCCCTGTAACCATCGAGATATATGCTTCAACAGGTACCATTGCCTACTCTGAAGACCTTGTTTTCACTCCAGATTTTTCCATAACCGGCTCAAATGGCTGATACACATGAAGAGTAGTTCAATATACACAGATTGTCGACAAATGGATTACGTAATGAAAAAAAAGATGGCATGAGATAATTCACATATATGATGCCTGGCTACATGGCGGTGCATAATTCACATATCTGATATAGAAAGCAAACAGGAGGCATTCACACAAAGCATGTCTAATCTAAGCAGATGGCATGGCAATGCAAGACACGATATGCATGATATGAGCAATATAACCTAGCCAAGTTAGAGCATGCACCTCGGGGGGGGGGGGGAATATGACTGGTCATCTGTCTCTGAATCCTCCTCCGAGGATCTATCTGTAACCAGCAAGAAATCTGCATCGACAGGTAGCACTGACTGCTCAGAAGACCTTTTTTTCACTCCAGATTTTCCCATGACCGACTCAAATGGCTGATGCACATGAAGAGTAGATGAATGTATTGTAACGCCCCGGATTCGATGTGCCAGGTGTCTGCCAGTTATTCATCGTTGTTGCCATGTCATTTTCTTGCGTGTTGCATTTTGCCATGTCATCATCTGCATTTCATCCGCATGTTTTTCAAAACTTGCATCCGTCCGGGTTCTCCCGATTCTCTCCGTTGTGACCCGTTCGGAGTCCAGACCTCTCGCGCGCGCCCGTCGCCCCTCTCAGACCTTGTTTCGTGAGCGGGATAAAAATGTTCTCGAAATGGACTGAGGTTTGCTGAGTGGCCTTGGTATACCACCGGTAGACCGCCTGTCAAGTTTTGTGCCATTTGGAGTCCGTTTGATGCTCCAACGGTTAACCGGGTAACCGTAAAAGCCCTCTTTGTGTTGCAGCCCAACACCCCTCCAAAGTGGCACAAAACCCATCCAAACCCCCTCCATGCTCTTGGTCGTTCGATCATGATTGTGTGGGTGAAAACCGCACCTCATTTGGACTCTCCTAGCTCCCAGAATCTATAAATTAGCCCCTCCCCCGAAATTCCCTTATGAAACCCTAGCCATCTTCCTCCTCCTGCAGTCAGACATGTCCGTTCCGCCGCCGGACGTGTCCACCGCCGCCAGCCACATCACTACGGTGAATCACAGGCCGCCACGTCACCCCCACCGCCTCCTGGACCAATCTCCGCCCGCCACCTCACCTTCCCCGTGCCCACATCGCCGCCGGGCCCGCGGAGCCCATCTCCGGCCCGCGCTGGGCCCAATCCGCCCGGCCGCGCCGCCGCCCGGCCCGTGTGCCCGCCTCTGCGCCATCCCCGCCGCCGGCTATCGCCCGTCCGCCTCCCGCCGCCCGCCGACCCTCGCCGGCGCTGCCGGAGCTAATCCCGCTGCCGTCCTCCACGCCTCGCCGCCGTCCACCGCCCGGCCTCGCGCCTCCGCCCCGCTGCTCCTTCGTCGTCGCGCGCCACCGCTCGCTCGCGGGTGCCCAGCGCCCGAGCCCACGGATCCGCCTGCCGGTGCCGCTCCGGTCGCCGCCCTCCACCCGCCTTCTCCGCTGCCGGCGACCGCGCCATCCCTTCGGCGACCGCGCCCTCCCTCCAACCACCCCGAGCCTGGCCCCGGTGGACCTCGGTTCGCGCGCCGCCCCGATCTGGATCTGGAAGACAAGGTTGACCTCCAAAATTTCCCCAAGTCCCTGAGATTTTGACATTTTGTACCCATGTTCATCGCATCATAACTCTGCATCCGTGGCTCCGTTTCATGCGCACGATATATCAAAATGTTTGCGGTGAGATTCTCTTCATTTATTCCATTGTGACATGCTTGTTTAAGATCATCGTGGTGCCCGAATCATCGTTGCAAGAGTGCTATATAATGTTGTCTCCTGTCTGTTAACAGAACATGCTCATTTGTCATTTTTGCCATGTTTGATGTGTGCATCCTATGAGCATGAGCTCTACATGTGTTTTGAACTACATCATGCCATCTTTACAGGGGTGCCATCCATGTATTTTTGCGAGTTGTGTAGTGAGTGGATCAAGCTTGTTAAGTAGGGTACTTGCTGTTGCTATTTTGCTAGGCTGAATCTGTTATTTTGTGATGCTATGTAAACCTGCTGCTACAAGTCATTCTATGCATAATCTGGAGATGTTCACTAAGGATGTTTTGTTATACCTATCATAATATATCCATCCATGCCCCTGGTTGCATTTATAGCCTGCTGTAGCATGTTGTAATCTTGCTCCAAATTTGCTAAAAAATGTTGCTGTCAGCCTGTCTACATTAAGTTTAGTTTTGCCATGTGTTTTGCTAGTGATCCATGCAACCTATGAACTTGTTCTTGCCATGCGTAGCTTCATAAACATGTCTTCTTACTGTTGGTCACCTTGTCATGCCATGTATTGCTCTGTGGGGATTGGTACAAGCTCACCAACATGCCTACTTATTGTTGTTCCTACCATGTTGGAATCTGTCATATCTTTTGCCATGTTTACACGGGTGCCATCATATCTTCTGATCCTTTTTGGCTCATGGTCAGTAAGGGACTTTTGTTCTATGAAATTAGTAGGTCCATGCCATGCCTTTGTTTGCTATGACAAGTTCCTGTAGCATGTTGTTTGATAGCTCTAAACATTGCAACCTGATGTTATTTCTGCTAAGCCTGTAAACTGTTATTATATGCAATCTTGCCATGTGTTTTTGAGCATGTTCTAGTCTTTTCTGGAGATATCTCAGTTTTCATGTTTTGTTATGCTTTACCTTTAAATCATGTCCATGCCTTTTGTTCTCATGTTGGGGTGCTGTAGCATGTCGTTTTGGTGCTTGCAATATGCCTAGTTGCTGTTTTGGACAGCTTGTTCTTTAAACTTGTATAGTGTGTGTGTGTTGAACCGTTGCTCCGTTTTGAGTGTGCTCTATATGAAACTTGCTTAGAATTGCATGTGGTTTCACATTATCATGTTGCATCCTTGTTTTGAGGTGTTTGCTTGATGTTTGTATGCATTTTGCATCAATGCCATGGTTAACTTGTTTTGCTCATATCTTCTAGGCCGTAGCTCTGAATTAAACGAACTTTATATGTGACTTGACTAGAATCTCGTGTAGATCATCTTGGTTCATCTTAACTTGCTGTTTAACAACTTGAACATAAGGTTTATTCAGATCTGGACCAATTTCGAAATTTGCACATGAGGACTTACCGGATTTGTTATATGTTGTTTCCGGCCTCATTTAAACTTGCCTTGATGTGTTGTTCTTGTTTGCATCAACTATTGTCATGAGTAGTTTCATGTAGCCTTGTCATGCATCATGCTTCTTTGTGCATCATGTCTTGCCTATGTGTGGTGTGTTTACTATGTTGTGTGCTTCTTCTCGATAGTTCCCGTTTCGTTGCGATCGTGAGGATTCGTTTGACTATGCTTGGTTCATCTTCGTGGCTTCATCTTATTCATTGACTCGTTCTTCTTCCTAGCAGGATTTCAGGCAAGATGACCATCACCTTGGATCTCACTACTATCATTGCTATGCTAGTTGCTTCGTTCTATCGCTTTGCTGCGCTACCTATCACTTGTTCTTCAAGCCTCCCCAATTTGTCGTGTCAGCCTCTAACCTTTTCACCCTTCCTAGCAAACCGTTGCTTGTCTATGTTACCGCTTTTGCTCAGCCCCTCTTATAGCGTTGTTAGTTGCAGGTGAAGTTGAAGATTGCTCCATGGTGGACAGGATTATGTTGGGATATCACAATATCTCTTATTTAATTAATGCATCTATATACTTGGTAAAGGGTGGAAGACTCGTCCTTATGCCTGGTGTTTTGTTCCACTCTTGCCGCCCTAGTTTCCCTCATACCGGTATTATGTTCCCGGATTTTGTGTTCCTTACGCGGTTGGGTGATTTATGGGACCCCCTTGACAGTTCGCTTTGAATAAAACTCCTCCAGCAAGGGCCAACCTTGGTTTTACCTTTTGCCTCACCACCACCTATACCTTTCCCTTGGGTCGGCCAACCCGAGGGTCATCTTTATTTTAGCCCCCCCCCCCCCCGGGGCCAATGCTTTTCTAAGTGTTGGTCCGAACCGAGCTGCCTGCGGGGCCACCTCGGGGAAACTCGAAGTCTGGTTTTACTCGTAGCTAGTCTAATCCGGTGTTGCCCTGAGAATGAGATATGTGCAGCTCCTATCAGGATTGTCGGCGCATCGGGCGGCTTTGCTGGTCTTGTTTTACCATTGTCGAAATGTCTTGTAAACCGGGATTCCGAGAGTGATCGGGTCTTCTTGGGAGAAGGTATATCCTTCGTTGATCGTGAGAGCTTATCATGGGCTAAGTTGGGACACCCCTGCAGGGTATAAACTTTCGAAAGTCATGCCCACGGTTATGGGCAGATGGGAATTTGTTAATGTTCGGTTGTAGATAACTTGACACCTGATTCGAATTAAAACGCATCAACCGCGTGTGTAGCCGTGATGGTCTCTTTTCGGCAGAGTCCGGGAAGTGAACATGGTTTTTGGGTTATGCTTGACGTAAGTAGGAGTTCAGGATCACTTCTTGATCATTGCTAGCTTCACGACCATTCCATTTGCTCTCTTCTTGCTCTTATTTGTGAGTGTTAGCCACCATATATGCTTAGTCGCTGCTGCAACGTCACCACTTTACCCCTTCCGTTCCCCATTAAGCTTTGCTAGTCTTGATACCCATGGTAATAGGATTGCTGAGTCCTCGTGGCTCACAGATTACTACAACAACAGTTGCAGGTACAGGTTATGCGATGATCATGACGCGAGAGCGATGTTACTTGTTTGGAGTGCTTCTTCTGCTTGTTCTTCGATCAGGGGATAGGATCTAGGTCGGCAGCCTGGGCTAGCAGGGTGGATGTCTTTTGAGTTTCTGTTTGTGTTTCATCCGTAGTCGGATGGTGCTCTTATGTAAGATGATGTTGTATTCGTGTGGCATTGTATGCCTTTTGTATGTATCCCCATCTATTATTTAATGTTGATGTAATGATATCCACCTTGCAAAAGCATTTCAATATGCGGTTCTATCCTTGGTGGGACCTTCGAGTCTCTTTAGGATAGTATCGCATATTGGGCGTGACATGTATAAACATTGTTGACAAATGGAATACATTATGGAAAAAAATATGGCACGATACAATTCACATATACGATGACTGGCTAAATAGGATGGCATTGCATGATTCGCGTATATGATGCCTGGCTAAAGAAGATGGCATTGCATAATTCCCATATACTCCCTCCATTCCTAAATATTTGTCTTTTTAGAGATTTCAAATGGACTAGCACATACGGATGTATATAGACATATTTTAGAGTGTAGATTCACTCATTTTGTTTCTATGTAGTCACTTGTTGAAATCTCTAAAAAGACAAATATTTAGGAATGGTGGGAGTATGATATAGAAACCAAACAGGTGGCATTCACACAAAGCAAATCACATGTAAGCAATGCAAGGCACCATATGCATGATATGACCAACATCAGCATGCCAGGTTAGACCAAACACCTTAGGTGGTAAATAGGCATGGCCGGCTCCTTCTGAATCCCCATCTGAACAGTTATCTTCCTCTGGAATACAATCTGGAAATGCAGGAGGGGGGCACTTCGCCCACCATGGAGCGGCGTCTACATGATATTATATACCCACGCAGCGGTCTTCTCTTTTTCTCTACATGTTCAGTATGATTGTGTACAATATCTGACATGCATAATAAAAAAATAGTTAGATTTTGTAAGACCTAAGGGGTGCATGCAAAAATCAAGACCGATGGTAGCAAACGAGTGGATGGATCCAAAACTAATGATAACAGGTAGATTATAGCTTCAGTTTAAAAAGATAGACAATGGACCATCTATTGTTTGTTGACCACTCAACATGAACCACATAGAAGAACCCAGATGAACCAGATAGTAGACAGATATTGTCGGCGTTCTGGGAACGGGGGTCCCCAGACTTGCCTGCCTACGGCGTGGCTCGAGTCGTGGCCCAGTGCGGCCCACCTTCATAAACTCAAAGCTCGAGACCCTCGCGAGGGGCCAAGCCTCGCAGGGCGGACGACGGGGAGCTTCCTCAGGAGCAGCCTCGTCGGGCCGGCTAGCGAGGAGGTGGAGAGATCAAGGCAGAGGGTACCTCGCGAGGTGCCCATGATGCAAGCCATGATGATCGAGGCCAGGCGGGCGCTAGGTGGGCGCCGGCCTGCGCAGTGTCCTTGTTTCCCCTTTGGTGCAAAGGGAGCAAGCACGGGCCAAGGCATCAAGCAAAGGCTACCATTTCGGTGCAACAAGACCAAGACCAGCAGAGCGGCAGGACGGAGGTCACCGTGGAGCCCAAGGTGGCGTCATCGTTAGAGTCTTTCGCAGACGAAGACCAACTTTAGTCAGGATAAGTGTACTAGATGTTCCCCTTCAAAATGTCCAATTGTTGGCGCCCTTCCCGCTCGATATTTGGGAAGAGGGCTAGGGCCTCTATATATAGGACTAGCCACCACAGTAGGAGGCATCGGATCGGTAAGCGGGAATCAACCCCACCGAAGATACAACACCACCACAAGAACATCTCTCGTGAGGCTGTTCTTCCCTTGTACTGTTCATCATAAGCCCCTGAGGCAATCCACCGCACCACACACTGCAGTAGGGTATTACACCACAATTGTGGCCTGAACCAGTATAAACCTTGCGTCCCTTGTGTTATTTATCGTGTAGCCTAGATTCCTTTCGAGGCTTCGAGACATGAGTCGGTAGGGGAGAGATCTTCGCGCGCACCCCAGAGTTCGAACCTCAAGGGTCTGCCGGAACCCGAAATCCGACATTTGGCACGCCAGGTAGGGGTACGCCAGAATCGTGTCTTCCGCCGTCTTGCGTTTCATCGTCCGTCGGATCCATGTCTGACGCTCGCCGAGCCCGCGCCGAGCGTCGGGCTGCTCTCACGGCCCATGTCGCCCAGACAGCCCCCGTCGGCGGGCCTCCCCGTCGTTCCCTGTCGCCTGCCGCCCACGCCGCCACCGGCCTGGCGGGGAACGAGCAGCAAGCATCATCGCTGCATCCCTTCGCGAAAAGGCCGAACCGCTACCTCGTTGCTGACTGCAGCAGGCTCGTCATCGCATGCTCGTCGCGCTCCCGCGGACATGCATGTTGCGTTGCTCCTGGCGCGCGAGCTCCTGCACTACCGCCCCATCGACGACCTCTACGACGAGTGGCTTGCTTGCATCACCGAGCTCGTCAGTGCCGCAGGGGGTTCCCCTGCACCATCCCTCTCACTGCATCGCCCTCCATCCTGTGCGAGCAACGCGGCCCCGGAGGCGCCTCCGCCGCCTCCTCCTCAAGAAGGCGCCTTGGCCCCAAGGCGCGCGGCCCCTAGACGAGACCCGCCGTGTCCAGTGCCCTCGCAGCAAGAAAAGAGCTGCCAAGAGATCCCTCGTCCTCAAGAAGGCGCTCGCGTGCTCCCTGTGCCAGCACGTCATTACCACGCTCCTACTCCAGCGCTGTAACGCCCCGGATTCGATGCGCCAGGTGACTGCCAGTTATTCGCCATCATTGCCATGTCATTTGCTTGCGTGTTGCATTTTATCCTGTCATCATGTGCATTGCATTGCATACGTGTTCGTCTCATGCATCCGAGCATTTTCCCCGTTGTCCCTTTTGCAATCCGGCGCTCTTATGCCCTCCGGCGTTCCCCTTCTTGCCTCTCTTCGTGTGCGGGTATTAAACTTTCTCGGAATGGCCCGAGGCTTGCCAAGCGGCCTTGGTATACCACCGGTAGACCGCCTGTCAAGTTTCGTGTCATTTGGAGTTCGTTTGATACTCCAACGGTTAACCGGGTAACCGTATAGCCTCCTTCTCTTTGCAGCCCAACACCCCTTCCAAAGTGGCCCAAAACCCATCTAACTCCCCTCCATGCTATCGGTCGTTCGATCACGATCGCGTGGCCGAAAACCGCTCCTCATTTGGACTCTCCTAGCTCCCTCTACCTATAAATATGCCCATCCCCCCGAAATTCGTGGATCAAATCGCCCCTAACCCTAGATCCCACCTCCTCTGCCCCGCCGGACACGTCCGTCCCATGGCGGACATGTCCGACCCGTCCGCCGCTGCGCCCCAGCCAGTCCGGAGCCGCCACGTGGCGAGCGCCTCCGCGCGCCGCCGCGGGCCCGCGAGCCCACGCCCCCCCCCCGGCCCGCTCCGCCGTCGGCGCCGCCTGCACCTCGCCCGTGCCCCGCGCGCTCGCCTCCACCGCCGCCGCCGCCCGGCCGGCGCTCGCCGCACCGCCCGGCCGGTGCTCGCCTCCGCCGCCGCCCACCCGGAGCTCGGCTCCGCCGCCGCCCGGATGCCTCCCCGCCCGAGCCGAGCGCCCCTCCATCTCTCCGCGCCCCGCGCAGCCGCCTCGATCCGCCGCGGCGAGCTCCCCGCCTCGCCGGAGCACGTCGGCGCCGCACCGCCGCTTCACTCCGGCGCCGGTTCGCCTCGCCTCCCTCGAGCCCCATCGCCATCGCATGCCGGATCCGGCGAGATCCGGCCGGAGGAGATCTCCCCGGCTCCGGATCTGCCTCCCCGGCGTCTTCCCCGTCTTCCTCCGACGAGCTCTCCGGCGATCCTCGATATCCCGCCCACCGTTGACTTTTTCCCCCGAGGTGCTAAATCGACTAAGTCCCGAATCTGCAGTAATTTTCATGCCATGTTCGCCATGCTGTATCTCTGTATCCGTAGCTCCGTTTCGTGCGTGTAATATGTCAAATTGTTCGCCTCGACGAGTACATCATTTCATTCCATTGCATCATATTCATTTGAGGTCATCTTGATTCCTGAATCATCCTTGTAAGAGTGCTTCATAATATTTTCTGCTGTCTGTTATCAAAACGAGCTCTTTTGTCATTTTTGTCATGATTGATGTGTGCATCCTATGAGGTTGATGTCTTCATGTGTTTTGATCTATGCTATGTCTTATTTACAGTGGTGTATGCCATGTATTTTTGTGATCAATGTGGTGACAAGCACAAGCATGCAAACTAGGCATCGTGATGTTACTGATTTTAGTCCCTGTTCTGCTGTTATTTTGATGCCATGTAAACTTGATGCTATAGAGAGATCCATGCATATTTTGAGATACTTCAGTAAGGGTGTTTTGAACATATGGTTATGCTCTATCCATCCCTTCCCTTTGTTGCATTTATGGAGTAGTCTAGCATGTCATTTGAGTGCTCTACTTTTGCTTCAAAATGTTTCCTGGCAGATTGTTTACATGTTATTCAATTTAGCCAAGGTTGCTATAGTTGATCCTTGCATTCTATGACTTGTTCTTGACTTGGTTTGTTTCACAAACATGCCTTCTTAATGATCCTATGCTTATATTGTCATGCAATGACTTGTGGTGAGTGAATCGAGCTTGTTAAGTAGTGTTCATGATGTTGCTGTTTTGCTAGGCTGAATCTGTTATTTCGTGATGCTATATAAACATGTTGCTATTAATCATTCTATGCATAATCTGGAGATGTTCTATAAACATGTTTTGATCTACATGTCATCCTCTATCCATCCATGCCCATGGTTGCATTTATAGGTTGTTGTAGCTTGTTCATATCTTGCTCCAAAGTTGCTTCATAATGTTGCTGTCAGCCTATTAACATTAAGTTCACTTGTTGTCATGTGTTTTCCTAGTGTTCCATGTACCCTATGACCTTGCTATTGCCATGCTTAGCTTCACAAACATGTCTTCTTACTGTTGGTTGCCTTGCCATGCATGTTTTGCTCTGTAGTGAGCTGCACAAACTCATCTACATGCCTTCATAATTCTGTTCCTGCCATGTATGAATATGTATTATAGCTTGCTATGTTTACGTGGGTGCCATCATATTTTCTGATCCTTTTTGGCTTATGGTCAGTAAGGGACTCTTGTTCTATGCTTTGAGTAGAATCATGCCATGCCTTTGTTTGTCATTATAAGTTCTTGTAACATGTTGTTTGATAGCTCTAAACATTGCATCATGATGTTATTTTCTGCAAAGTCTGAATTGTTATAACTTGGAATCTTATCATGGGTGTTTGAGTATGTTCTAGTGATTTCTAGAGATGGCTCAGTGTTCATGTTTTGTAATGCTTTACCTGTACATCATGCCCATGTCTTTTGTTCTCATGTTGGGGTGCTGTAGCATATTGTTTTGATGCTTGCAATATGCCTAGTTGCTGTTTTGGACAGATTGTTGCTATAACTTGTATAGTGTGCATGTGTTGAACCGTTGCTCCGTTTTGAGTGTGCTCTATATGGAACTTGCTTGATTTTGCGTATAGTTTCATATTATCATGTTGAATCCATGTTTTGAGGTGTTTGCTTGATGTTTGGGTGCATTTCGCATCAATGCCATGTTTAACTTGTTTTGCTCATATCTTCTGGGCCGTAGCTCCGAACTAAATGAACTTTATATGTAACTTGACTAGAATCTCGTGTAGATCATCCTTGTGCATCTTAACTTGTTGTTTAACAACTTGAACATAAGGTTTATTCAGATCTGGACCAATTTCGAAATATGCATAGGAGGACTTACCGGAATTGTTATATGTTGTTCCCGGCCTCATTTAAACTTGCTTTGATGTGTTACTCTTGTTTGCATCATCTCTTGCCATGAGTAGCTTCATGTAGCTTTGTCATGCATCATGCTTGTTGTGCATCATGTCGTGTTCTTGTGTGGTGTGTTTACCTTGTTGTGTGCTTCTTCTTGTTAGTTCCTGTTTCGTTGCGATCGTGAGGATTCGTTCGTCTACGCTTGGTTCGGCTTCATCCGTTCGTCTTCTTCATGGACACGTTCTTCTTCCTTGCGGGATTTCAGGCAAGATGACCGCTACCCTGGATCTCACTACTATCATTGCTATGCTAGTTGCTTCGTTCTATCGCTATGCTGCGTTACCTATCTTTTGCTCATCAAGCCATCCCATATTGCCATGAACCTCTAACCTTTGACACCTTTCCTATGCAAACCGTTGTTTGGCTATGTTACCGCTTTGCTCAGCCCCTCTTATAGCGTTGCTAGTTGCAGGTGAAGTTGAAGATTTCTCCATGGTGGACAGGATTTTGGTTGGGATATCACAATATCTCTTATATTATTAATGCATCTATATACTTGGTAAAGGGTGGAAGACTCGGCCTTTTGCCTGGTGTTTTGTTCCACTCTTGCCGCCCTAGTTTCCGTCATACCGGTGTTATGTTCCCGGATTTTGCATTCCTTACGCGGTCGGGTGATTTATGGGACCCCCTTGACAGTTCGCTTTGAATAAATCTCCTCCAGCAAGGCCCAACCTTGGTTTTACCATTTGCCTCACCTAGCCCTTTTTCCCTTGGGAGTCGCATTCTCGAGGGTCTTCTTTATATTATCCCCCTGGGCCAGTGCTCGTCGTGAGTGTTGGTCCAACCTGTCAACCGCCGGTGGCCACCAGGGGCAACTCTGGGCTGGCCTACCGGAAGTTTGGACAATCCAGTGTGCCCTGAGAATGAGATATGTGCAGCTCCTATCGGGATTTGTCGGCACATCCGGGCGGCTTTGCTGGTCTTGTTTTACCATTGTCGAAATGTCTTGTAAACCAGGATTCCGAGTCTGATCGGGTCTTCCTGGGAGAAGGTCTATTCCTTCGTTGATCGCGAGAGCTTGTCATGGGCTAAGTTGGGACACCCCTGCAGGGTATAATCTTTCGAAAGCCGTGCCTGCGGTTATAGGCAGATGGGAATTTGTTAATGTCCGGTTGTAGACAACTTGACACCAGATCCGAATTAAAACGCATCAACCATGAGTCTAGCCGTGATGGTCTCTTTTCGGCGGAGTCCGGGAAGTGAACACGGTTTATGGGTTATGTTTGACGTAAGTAGGAGTTCAGGATCACATCTTGATCATTGCTAGCTTCACGACCGTTCTGCTTGCTCTCTTCTCGCTCTTATTTGCGTATGTTAGCCACCATATATGCTTAGTCGCTGCTGCAACCTCACCACTTTACCCCTTCCTTTCCCTTTAAGCTTTGCTAGTCTTGATACCCATGGTAATGGGATTGCTGAGTCCTCGTGGCTCACAGATTACTACAACAACAGTTGCAGGTACAGGTTATGCAATGATCATGACGCAAGAGCGATGCTTGCTTGCGTTGAGTTCTTCTTCTGCTTCTTCTTTGATTAGGGGATAGGTTCCAGGTCGGCAGCCTGGGCTAGCAGGGTGGATGTCGTTTGAGTTTCTGTTTGTGGTTCATCCGTAGTCGGATGTTGCTCTTATGTATTGTGATGTTGTATTCATCTGGCATTGTATGCCTTATGTATGTATCCCCATCAATTATGTAATGTTGATGTAATGATATCCACCTTGCAAAGACGTTTCAATATGCGGGTCTATCCTTGGTGGGACCTTCGAGTTCTTTTTGGATAGGGTCGCATATTGGGCGTGACAAGTTGGTATTAGAGCCTCGACCGAACCTAGGAACCCTCTTGATTGATCGTGTAGTTTGGCCGATGTCGAGTCTAGAAAGAAAATTGTTTTTGAAGTCTAGTTATATCGGAGAGTAGGAATTCTTTTACTCCTCAGTCCCTTCGTCGCTCCGGTAAGGAATCTTGACGTAAGTGTTTTCAATTGCTTCTCTTCCCTTTCAAATCTTCTTTAGGATCACGCAGTTGGTTTTCCGATCGTTGTTCCTCGGCTCTTTTCTTCCGGTGCATTTCTCGTCAAGTTGACTCGAGCCTCTTCATCTTTGAGTTCAATCCTTAGTTGTTTTCTTTCCCACCCGCCCACCCTTCTTCTTCTCAGAACCGGAGTCCATAATCGAGTATCCATCATACTCGTGCGAAGTTTTTGCTTTCTTTCCTCAATGATTTCAACCGGTGTCTTTCTCTTCAATATATTCGTCGATTTCCCCTTCCAAGTTGCGTTTGTTTTCCCGCCCTCCCACCCTTTTTCTTCCCGGAGTCTGTCTCTCTCTCGACCATCTATCTCATTCGTGCGGAACCTCTTCATTCTATCGTAAATCATTTCAACCGGTGAATTATCGTCTCATTTGTCATTCTTCATCCCTTTCTTTTTCCGGTGGACCCAATTCAAGTATTCGGTGTTGATTACATTCTTTCCCTCAGCTCAAGTGTTTTCCCTGCTCATGCACCTCTCGCCAGTTTATCCTTCCGGAGTGTTCAAGAAATCTCAATAGATTTGTCTGTGTTCCAATTAATTCGAGGTTGTCACCTCATTCAAATATTTCAATTGTTCCGGTGCTTCATCTATCTGTTCATCAATCCTTTCCAACGGTGTTTTCTTTTCAGTGGGCCCTAACCCACAGGTCTTTTCCCAGGATCTTACCTGACTCTTCTATTTCCCTGGAGTTATTCTAAATTCTTTTCAAGTCTGACGTAAGAATGGATTCCATCAGTCATATGCCTTCTCCGAGATCGTTTTCAAATTCTTTTCATTGTTGGCTCAACCTACTTGCTTTCCATTCTCCCAGAGTATCTCAGTAATTATGGTGGTGTTTTCTCGTCGTCATTTGAAGATAGAAGAAGAGTTCCTTCTAAATCTTGTTCATTCTCTCGAATATTCATGGTTCGAGCTTCATATCATCCTCTCGAATTATTTCAGTTTGTCAGATATTCCTTTTCTTAACCATCCGGAGGATGCCAGAAGTTGTTTTTCCATTTCTTTTCACTGGAGGCCATCGTTCCAGAAGAATTCTTCGCCCTCAGATTTCAGCTACCATTATCCAATTATCCCGGTGCTTCGTTCAAGTGTTCTTTAATCAGCTCATGATCTCTTTGTTCTTTTGCATCTAAATCCCCTATAGCTTATTTGTTCTCCTAATTCTTCCCGGTGATTCATTCTCTTTCGTCAGTCATTTTCGAATTCTTACGGTGGTTCCTTCAGGTTCTTTTCCCTTGATTATCATTTTATTCATTCGTTCTTTCGAATCCTACCGGCGGTTCATGAAGACCTTCTCAAGTTTGCAATATGTCACTTCTCGATCCTTTTCAAGAAGAATAAGTAGTATGCAAAATCCATTGCTTGTCATCAATTTAATTTGATGAAGGATAAGCATACAATAAATCTTATTCTTATTTCATCCAAGTGAATAATCCCTTCCTTCGGAGTTTGTTCTTGATGAATAAATTCTAGTTCCAAGTGTTTTTCATCTTTTCTTTTTCGGAGTTCAAATTTTTCCTCAGCCATTTCGTCGGAACCTCCATCTAAATCATTGCAAGGCTCATCTTATTATTTCATCCTTTCATTCTATCTCATCATCCTTTTTGTCAACGGAGTTCTTCATGGGGGTTCTTCATGATTTAATTCATTCGTCAAGAGTTCATCAAGTTTTGTTGGTGGAGTTCAAGTATCTTTTCTTCTCGCGTCTCGAAGTGCAATTAATTCTCTGCATTCTTTTGAAGTGGAGTTTTGCATTTCTTCATTCTTCTAAGTTATCCAATCATTTCTGTTTGCGGCTGTTTATCACCTCATAATTTCTGAGATGTTATCCATAAGTCCACGACAAGCTTATTCTTTTCGTTGTTGATTCTCTCAACAACTCTGTTCAATCCTTCCTTCTAAGTTCTTTTCTTTCAATTCTATTTCAATTCTACCGGAGGTTTTGTGTTGTTCCTCAAGTCAAGTATCGTTCCATCCTCTCAACTTCGTGTTCTCTTCTTTCCTTGTTCAGTCGGTGTGCTGCCTAAATCCTTTCAGTCTTATTCGTTTCTTATCTTGTTCTAACCGGAGTGGTTTCATAGTCTATCTGATTCCGCGAGCTTTCGATTCTCGTCATTCTCGTCGTTCGTCTCTTCTTCTCGAGTGCTCTTGATTCTTTGTTTCTTCTCTTGAGTTCTTGTTTCACCTCACCCCTTTTCCCTTCCGTCTCGGTCCTAAGATCTCGGGACGAAATCTCTTGTTAGTGGAGGAGTATTGTAACGCCCTGGATCCGATGCGCCAGGTGTCTGCCAGTTATTCGCTGTCGTTGCCATGTCATTTGCTTGCGTGTTGCATTTTATCATGTCATCATGTGCATTGCATTGCATACGTGTTCGTTTCATGCATCTGAGCATTTTCCCCGTTGTCCGTTTTGCAATCCGGCGCTCTTATGCCCTCCGGCGTTCCCCTTCTTGCCTCTCTTCGTGTGCGGGTATTAAACTTTCTCGGAATGGCCCGAGGCTTGCCAAACGGCCTTGGTATACCACCGGTAGACCGCCTGTCAAGTTTCGTGCCATTTGGAGTTCGTTTGATACTCCAACGGTTAACCGGGTAACCATATAGCCTCCTTCTCTTTGCAGCCCAACACCCCTTCCAACGTGGCCCAAAACCCATCTAACTCCCCTCCATGCTATCAGTCGTTCGATCACGATCGCGTGGCCGAAAACCGCTCCTCATTTGGACTCTCCTAGCTCCCTCTACCTATAAATATGCCCATCCCCCCGAAATTCGCGGATCAAATCGCCCCTAACCCTAGATCCCACCTCCTCTGCCCCGCCCGACACGTCCGTCCCACGGCGGACATGTCCGACCCGTCTGCCGCTGCGCCCCAGCCAGTCCGGAGCCGCCACGTGGCGAGCGCCTCCGCGCGCCGCCGCGGGCCCGCGAGCCCACGGCCGGCCCCCCGGCCCGCTCCGCCACCGCCGCGCCCGCGCCTCGCACGTGCCCCGCGCGCTCACCTCCGCCGCCGCCGCCGCCCGGCCGGCGCCCGCCGCCACCGCCCGGCCGGCGCTCGCCTCCGCCGCCGCCCACCCGGAGCTCGGCTCCGCCACCGCCCGGATGCCTCCCCGCCTGAGCCGAGCGCCCCTCCATCTCCTCTGCGCCCCGCGCAGCCTCCTCGATCCGCCGCGGCGAGCTCCCCGCCTCACCGGAGCACGCCGGCGCCGCCCCGCTGCTTCACTCCGGCGCCGGTTCGCCTCGCCTCCCTCGCGCCCCATCGCCGTCCCGCGCCGGATCCGGCGAGATCCAGCCGGAGGAGATCTCCCCAGCCCCGGATCTGCCTCCCCGGCGTCTTCCCCGTCTTCTCCGACGAGCTCTCCGGCGATGCTCGATATCCGCGCCACCGTTGACTTTTTCCCCGAGGTGCTAAATCGACTAAGTCCCGAATCTGCAGTAATTTTCATGCCATGTTCATCATGCCGTATCTCTGCATTCGTAGCTCCGTTTCGTGCGTGTAACATGTCAAATTGTTCGCCTCGATGAGTACATCATTTCATTATATTGCATCATATTCATTTGAGGTCATCTTGATTCCTGGATCATCGTTGTAAGAGTGCTTCATAATGTTTTCTGCTGTCTGTTATCAGAACGAGCTCTTTTGTCATTTTTGCCATGATTGATGTGTGCATCCTATGAGGTTGATGTCTTCATGTGTTTTGATCTATGCTATGTCTTATTTACAGTGGTGTATGCCATGCATTTTTGTGATCAATGTGGTGACTAGCACAAGCATGCAAACTAGGCATCGTGATGTTACTGATTTTAGTCCTTGTTCTGCTGTTATTTTGATGCCATGTAAACTTGATGCTACAGAGAGATCCATGCATATTTTGAGATACTTCAGTAAGGGTGTTTTGAACATATGGTTATGCTCTATCAATCCCTGCCCTTTTTTGCATTTGTGGAGTAGTCGAGCATGTCATTTGAGTGCTCTACTTTTGCTTCAAAATGTTTCCTGGCAGATTGTTTACATGTTATTCAATTTAGCCAAGGTTGCTATAGTTGATCCTTGCATGCTATGGACTTTTTCTTGACTTGGTTTGTTTCACAAACATGCCTTCTTGATGATGCTATGCTTATATTGTCATGCAATGACTTGTGGTGAGTGAATCGAACTTGTTTAGTGTTCATGATGTTGCTGTTTTGCTAGGTTGAATCTGTTATTTCGTGATGCTATATAAACATGTTGCTACTAATCATTCTATAAATAATCTGGAGATGTTCTATAAACATGTTTTGATCTACATGTCATCCTCTATCCATCCATGCCCATGGTTGCATTTATAGGTTGTTGTAGCTTGTTCATATCTTGCTCCAAAGTTGCTTCATAATGTTGCTGTCAGCCTGTTAACATTAAGTTCACTTGTTGTCATGTGTTTTCCTAGTGTTCCATGTACCCTATGACCTTGCTATTGCCATGCTTAGCTTCACAAACATGTCTTCTTACTGTTGGTTGCCTTGCCATGCATGTTTTGCTCTGTAGTGAGCTGCACAAGCTCATCTACATGCCTTCATAATTCTGTTCCTGCCATGTATGAATCTGTATTATAGCTTGCTATGTTTACGTGGGTGCCATCTTATTTTCTGATCCTTTTTGGCTTATGGTCAGTAAGGGACTCTTGTTCTATGCTTTGAGTAGAATCATCCATGCCTTTGTTTGTCATTATAAGTTCCTGTAACATGTTGTTTGATAGCTCTAAACATTGCATCGTGATGTTATTTTCTGCAAAGTCTAAATTGTTATAACTTGCAATCTTACCATGGGTGTTTGAGTATGTTCTAGTGATCTCTAGAGATAGCTCAGTGTTCATGTTTTGTAATGCTTTACCTGTACATCATGCCCATGTCTTTTGTTCTCATGTTGGGGTGCTGTAGCATGTTGTTTTGATGCTTGCAATATGCCTAGTTGCTGTTTTGGACAGATTGTTGCTATAACTTGTATAATGTGCATGTGTTGAACCGTTGCTCCGTTTTGAGTGTGCTCTATATGAAACTTGCTTGATTTTGCGTATAGTTTCATATTATCATGTTGAATCCATGTTTTGAGGTGTTTGCTTGATGTTTGGGTGCATTTCGCATCAATGCCATGTTTAACTTGTTTTGCTCATATCTTCTAGGCCGTAGCTCCGAACTAAATGAACTTTATATGTAACTTGACTAGAATCTCGTGTATATCATCCTTGTGCATCTTAACTTGTTGTTTAACAACTTGAACATAAGGTTTATTCAGATCTGGACCAATTTCGAAATATGCATAGGAGGACTTACCGGAATTGTTATATGTTGTTCTCGGACTCATTTAAACTTGCTTTGATGTGTTGCTCTTGTTTGCATCATCTCTTGCCATGAGTAGCTTCATGTAGCTTTGTCATGCATCATGCTTGTTGTGCATCATGTCGTGTTCTTGTGTGGTGTGTTTACCTTGTTGTGTGCTTCTTCTTGTTAGTTCCTGTTTCGTTGCGATCGTGAGGATTTGTTCGTCTACGCTTGGTTCGGCTTCATCCGTTCGTCTTCTTCATGGACTCGTTCTTCTTCCTTGCGGGATTTCAGGCAAGATGACCGCTACCCTGGATCTCACTACTATCATTGCTATGCTAGTTGCTTCGTTCTATCACTATGCTGTGTTACCTATCTTTTGCTCATCAAGCCATCCCATATTGCCATGAACCTCTAACCTTTGACACCTTTCCTATGCAAACCGTTGTTTGGCCATGTTACCACTTTTCTCAGCCCCTCTTATAGCGTTGCTAGTTGCAGGTGAAGTTGAAGATTTCTCCATGGTGGACAGGATTTGGGTTGGGATATCACAATATCTCTTATATTATTAATGCATCTATATACTTGGTAAAGGGTGGAAGACTAGGCCTTTTGCCTCGTGTTTTGTTCCACTCTTGCCGCCCTAGTTTTCGTCATACCGGTGTTATGTTCCCGGATTTTGCGTTCCTTACGCGGTTGGGTAATTTATGGGACCCCCTTGACAGTTCGCTTTGAATAAAACTCCTCCAGCAAGGCCCAACCTTGGTTTTACCATTTGCCTCACCTAGCCCTTTTTCCCTTGGGAGTCGCGCTCTCGAGGGTCATCTTTATATCCCCCCCGGGCCAGTGCTCGTCGTGAGTGTTGGTCCAACCTGTCAACCCCCAGTGGCCACCAGGGGCAACTCTGGGTTGGCCTACCGGAAGTTTGGACAATCCGGTGTGCCCTGAGAACGAGATATGTGCAGCTCCTATCGGGATTTGTCGGCACATCCGGGCGGCTTTGCTGGTCTTGTTTTACCATTGTCGAAATGTCTTGTAAACCGGGATTCCGAGTCTGATCGGGTCTTCTTGGGAGAAGGTCTATTCCTTCGTTGGTCGCGAGAGCTTGTCATGGGCTAAGTTGGGACACCCCTGCAGGGTATAATCTTTCGAAAGTCGTGCCTGCGGTTATAGGCATATGGGAATTTGTTAATGTCCGGTTGTAGACAACTTGACACCAGATCCGAATTAAAATGCATCAACCGTGTGTGTAGCCGTGATGGTCTCTTTTCGGCGGAGTCCGGGAAGTGAACACGGTTTCTGGGTTATGTTTGACATAAGTAGGAGTTCAGGATCACTTCTTGATCATTGCTAGCTTCACGACCGTTCTGCTTGCTCTCTTCTCGCTCTTATTTGCGTATGTTAGCCACCATATATGCTTAGTCGCTGCTGCAGCCTCACCACTTTAGCCCTTCCTTTCCCTTTAAGCTTTGCTAGTCTTGATACCCATGGTAATGGGATTGCTGAGTCCTCGTGGCTCATAGATTACTACAACAACAGTTGCAGGTACAGGTTATGTGATGATCATGACGCGAGAGCGATGCTTGCTTGCGTTGAGTTCTTCTTCTGCTTCTTCTTCGATCAGGGGATAGGTTCCAGGTCGGCAGCCTGGGCTAGCAGGGTGGATGTCATTTGAGTTTCTGTTTGTGGTTCATCCGTAGTCGGATGTTGCTCTTATGTATTGTGATGTTGTATTCATGTGGCATTGTATGCCTTATGTATGTATCCCCATCTATTATGTAATGTTGATGTAATGATATCCACCTTGCAAAAACGTTTCAATATGCGGGTCTATCCTTGGTGGGACCTTCGAGTTCCTTTTGAATAACGACCGATAGCATGGAGGGGAGTTAGATGGGTTTTGGGCCACTTTGGAAGGGGTGTTGGGCTGCAAAGGGAAGGAGGCTATACGGTTACCCGGTTAACCGTTGGAGTATCAAACGAACTCCAAATGGCACGAAACTTGACAGGCGGTCTACCGGTGGTATACCAAGGCCGCTTGGCAAGCCTCGGGCCATTCCGAGAAAGTTTAATACCCGCACACGAAGAGAGGCAAGAAGGGGAACGCCGGAGGGCATAAGAGCGCCGGATTGCAAAACGGACAACGGGGAAAATGCTCGGATGCATGAGACGAACACATATGCAATGCAATGCACATGATGACATGATAAAATGCAACACGCAAGCAAATGACATGGAAACAATGGCGAATAACTGGCAGACACCTGGCGCATCGGATCTGGGGCGTTACAAGCGCACCAAGACCCCGCACTACTCCAGGCGGCAGCGCACAGAGACCTCCAAGATCAAGCCCTTTGTCACAAAAGGCCCCATGTGGCCACTGCAGGCTGTCGCGCCTTCACCGCCGAGCTGTGCAGCATGGCCTGGCTGGCCAAGTTCAAGCCTGATCTGCCTCCTCATTACGACGGCACTGCCGACCCCGCGGAGTTCCTCCAGCTCTACGAGATGGGCATCGAGGCGGCCAACGGGGATGAAAAAGTCATGGTGAACTGGTTTCCCATGGCGCTCAAGGATGGGGCCCGTACTTGGCTCCTCAACCTGCCTCCCAACACGATCTCCTCTTGGGACGAGATGCGCACTCGCTTCATCGCCAACTTCCAGGGCGCTCGTGACCGGCCCCCGGCCATGAGTGACCTGCGCCGCATCAAGCAAAAACCAGGAGAGACCTTGTAGAAGTACATCCAGCGCTTCAACAACGCCCGCCTCAAGATCCCCAAGGTGACTGAGGAAGCCATCATCTCAGCCTTCTCCGATGGCGTTCGTGACATCAAGATGAAGGAAGAGCTAGCAATCCATGAGGATCTGTGCACCTCTCTGGAGTTGTTCAACTTGGCGACCAAGTGCGCCAGGGCTGAGGAAGGGCGCCTCTCCCTCCTCGAGCTTCCAGCTACTGATCCGGAAGAGAAGAAGCCCAAGGTCAAGGACGTGAAGCGCAAAGGAGCAGTTGTGCTCACAGCTGAGCCAGATACCAAGCAAGGAAGGGATCAGCCAGAGTCATCCAAGGGCAACCGATACTGCGTGTACCACGACCTCCACACCCACAACACCAACGAATGCCAGGAGCTCAGAGCTATGCGAGATGAACGTATCGGCCGATGCCCCGAGCGTAATGATAGGGGCTATGGCCGAGGAGGAGGAAGAGGTGGAGGACAATGGGAAGACCGTGGCCCTCGCCAAGGGTGGCGTGACCGACCTCGCGAGGACCGCTGGCAGGACCAGCCTTGCGAGGGGGATTGGAGGGATCAGCCTCGCCAGGATCGCCCGCAAGGCAATGCAGGCCTCCCTCCTCTGCCGCCACCGCCAAGGAGGAATGAAGACCAGCATCAGGACGAGGGGGCTGGGGGCTTCCAGGAGCCGCGTGCAATCGCTTGCATCCTGGGCGGAGCTCAGGCCCCGGCCTCTCAGTGCATCTTCAAGCAGTTTGCTCGCGAGGTGAATGCAGTCCTCCCAAAGACTGAAGCCTCGCACCCTCTCAGGTGGTCCACGTGTGCCATCACATTCAGTTCAGCGGATCAACTCAAGTGTGCAGCAACGGCTGGTGTTCTCCCGATGCTCTGTTCCCTAGTCATCAGCAATGTGCAGGTCACCAGGACCCTCATCGATGGTGGAGCAGGGCTCAATGTTCTGTTTGTCGAAACATTCAACAATCTCCAAGTGTCGTATGATTAGCTTCAGCCAACCAAGCCTTTCTCAGGAGTCGCTGATGGTTCTACCACCCCGATAGGGCAGGTCCGCCTCCTTGTCACCTTCGGACAGCGCAAAAACTACTGTACTGAGCTTATTGACTTTGACGTCGCCCACATCCGCCTGCCATACAACGCCATCCTCGGGTATCCGGCCCTGGCCAAGTTCATGATAGTGACTCACCATGGCTACAATGTCCTCAAGATGCCAGGAAGCGGTGGAGTTATCACAGTCCCCTGTGAGGAGAAGGATGCAGTGTGTTCTCTCGAGCGTGCCTTCCAGGCCGCGGCAGTCGAAGACCCAGATCACAGGAGCGGGAACCTTCTCGAGGCAGTCCCTAAGAAGAAGAAGACATCACCTGGTCTGGACCATCAGGAGGCAGGCACCTCCAGGGGCGTCGCGTCACGATCTGCGCCCGTTTAAGGGGCGCCTCCCTTTGTCGCATAGGAAGGCGCGCCCGGCGCCCTCCTCGGGCAGGGCTCGGGGGCTCTCTCCTGGAGGGCCACCGACTTTGCCAAGGTCACGAGGGAGGCGCTCGGGCACCACTTGGAGGCGTGCTTCAAAGCACGTTTCCCTCATGAAGGTGTGAGGCAAGGAGGGCCAAACCCTCAGGAGTTCATCGCAAGAAACACTCAGGAGCTGCAGGAGTCAAGAGTCATGCGCGGCAGCCGCCGCTTACCCACCGTAGCCCCCCATCTAGGCGAGGATGGTGGGCTGCGCGTCTGCATCGACGTGCCGGGGCTCAACCGAGCCGCGTCTCGGAAGCGCCTCTGGCCCTCACGCGTGGGACGTTGCAAGGGTCCACCCCACAGATACGTTCGCATGCCCCTCGGCCTGCCGAACGCTGCTGCTGCTCATCAGCACCTGCTAAGAAGCATTCTAGAGTGTCGGGGAAACTGATCCATGAACACCTATGGGACCGGCGGACCGAGCCCCTTTCGGTTGGGCGGGGGGCGGAGATCGCACGAAGAGCGGATCGAGGCGAAGCACACGAGCAGTTTACCCAGCTTCGGAGCTCTCCGGAGAGATAACACTCCTACTGCTGCATGTCTGACTATATTGAGTTCTTGCTCGGGAGCGCTGAGTGCTACCGTATACACTAGCTATTAACGAGACTGAGCGTGAGGGTTTTTCTGCCTTTGAACCCCCCTCTACGTTGCGCATGGGCCTTCTTTTATATGCTCAAGGGGTCTCCGACAGGTGGCAACGTAGACAAGGGTAAAAATGGAAAAGGAATTGCGGTTGGTATAGCTACATGTACTGTGTATCATACCTAACCCTGACGGCAGGGGACAAAGGCATTAAATGCCCGTCTACGTCGCCCAAATAGTGCAAAAAGGGACCGTCAGGGACGCCACCGCTTGCCACGATGGCTATCTTGTCAGCGTCGCTTGCCACCGCGCACTGCTGGCCGCACAGCCTCTTGCCACGCGCGCCTGGAAAGACCCCAGGGTGACACGTTGGTGGATGTGCTGGAGCGTGGGTACAGAGTGGTAGTTTGCCGCAGCAAGCGCCTTGCCGCGGTCGTTATCTTGTCGCGTCCGGAAGCTTGTCGCTCACCTGGCCTCGCCGGGATGCGTGGCGCGTCGCGGCAAGTTCCTTGAGATGCCTTGGTTGGCCTTCCCGGCAAGATCCTCTTGCCGGGGCCTTGTCTCCTTGGCTTGAATACTTTTCTCTTGAATGGCTCCAAAGGAACCACGGAGGACCTTGGCGGTCACCCGGCAAGCCTTGCCGCGGGGTGCTGCAACTGCCCGTGCACAAGTTCGGGATACTAGGGTACCCCTACTCTAGTACACCGACAGGAGCCCCCGGGCCTGGGACCACACGGTGCCGAGCGCTGTTGGGCCAGGCCCAAAACAGGGCACGGGCACGCGCGGCCTGGGTTATGCCGTATCTTACTCCGTATCCACCGCGCCCTCCCCGAACGGCACCCGTCGAATGCGGCGTTGTGGGAGAGATCTTGGATGGAGAGGTGCTCGCCTCCGCTAGGCTGACGCTGGTCGACGCGCCAAGCAGCAGCAGCGACGAGCCTGAGGAGGAGCGGCTGCTGCGGAAGCTGCTGTCGCTTTACCGCGCCCGACAGGCCAAGCTGGAATCCCGAGAAGCGCTTGTCGCGAAGGCGGGAGTGGACATCGAGAAGCGCACGGAGGAGCTCCGGGGTCTCAGGCAGGAAGCTCTCCGATCCCTGGCAGAGGAGCGGGAGCAAGTCGCCGAGGAGCGGAAAGCCTTCCTCCTCGAGAAGGCTGAAGTTGAAGAGCAACAGCGGCTTGTTGCCGAAAAGCTATCTGCGCAGGAAGGCGAGTTGGCGCAGCGCAAGGTCAGCCTTGACAGCCACGAGGAGGAGCTTGCCGCGCGCAAGCAAGCATTTGGCGGGGCTCTCAAGGAAGCAGAGGATGCTGCCGCAGCTGCCGAGGCCGCCAAGAAGGAGCTGGAGACGAAGATGGCGCAGCTGGAGGCCGATCTCAAGGCGAGCAGCGAGGAGCTTGCTGCGCTCAAGCGTGAGCGCGAGAAGGACGCCGCCGCTCATGGCGAGCTGCAGGGTCGTCTCGCTGAGAGGAGCAAAGAGCTTAGCGCCGCCAAGGACTCCAACGCAGATCTTCAGTTGAAGCTGGTTACTTTGACTCAGACGCTGGACGACGCCAGGGAGCGGGAGGTGGCCCTGACGGAGAAGATCAAGGCCGACGAGGCACTGCTGGCGAGTGCTGCCGCCGCCTAGAACACTTTTAGGGAGAATGTGGAGCACTGGACGGAGGGTCTCGTGGATGTTGCTGCAGCCATCGACAGGGAGCTGGCGCAGCTGGGGATGGAGGATCTCGGGTACTCCTCCGATGAGCACCTCCAACTCAGCGCCAAGCTCAGCTTGTTCTTCAAAGGCGTGGCGAGGGCCCTCCAGCGACTCTGGGAGAAGATCCCAAAGCAGCTGGCCGACGAGTCACGCAAGATCTGCGCGGGAGCTCTTCAAAAGGTGCTGGTGAAGGTGGCCTTCCGCAACCCAGGCCTCAACCTCCCAACGTCCTCAGGACCTTGCCGCCGGATGCTGATCTGGAAGCGCTCAAGACCCTTGTCGCACCCATTGTGGACAAGGTGAGCGATATCAAGAGGGTTGAGGGCGACCGCGTAGATTAGGCCGTCTCTTTTCTCTTTTTCTTGTCGCTGCTGGTCATGTTATGAGAATGATCTGTTAGAGCTGCGACAAGCTATCTTGTAATATGACTCTATTTTGGGTAGCGATTGCTATGTTATTTCCTTTACTTGATTCCTTCCTTTGTATGTTTTTGCCCTACGCTTTAAGGGAACTTGTCGGCGCAGGCACCTGGGCCGCGAGCGCTGAGTGCGGGACGTCAGCAGCCTGCTGGCGGTGCCGCTTCCGACAAGAAACCTTGTCGCAACTAGTCGCATCTCACTTAAGTTGTTGAGCGAACTCGAAACAAAGTAAGGGCGCAACTAGCTATGAGTTGGTTCCTCCACGCACAGGTTTTCCATACAAAGCACGGTCGTTCGAGGAAGATAACTTAAAAATTTTAAAACTGATTGCTCAAATTTTAGCAACTTAGCTTTTCTGTCGTTTGCTTCCTGGTAAGGCAAAACTTCCTCGAACGACGCTTGGTCCACACCATTATCTTCTCCTTTCCCCCCGGCAAACTTGTGGGCGAGGGAACCTTCCTTTCTTTGAGAAAGAGAAAGAAGAGAAAATAAAGATATGGAGCCTTATGGCTCGTTATTGCTTACCGGGGGTAGGTGCTGCACAAAGTGTCAGATAACGCATGCAAAAAAAAGGTAGAAATCATGAAATTGACAAGATGTGCGGAGCACATGAGCTTTACTTACGCACGGGGTCTGCGCCCGGCTTCGTACAAAGGATTACATGCAACATCGGCAAGACTTGTACAAAAGGTGGTTGCCGGAACAGGTTCCGGCAACCGCGCCCTACGGGTAAAACTTACGAAGATGCTCAATGTTCCAGGAGTTGCTCACCGGAATGCCATCTTCGGTCTCAAGGCGGACAGCGCCAGGCCTAGTGACTCGTTTCACCCGGTAAGGGCCTTCCCACTTCGGTGTCAACTTGTTGGAATTCTTGGCAGACTGAACGCGCCGAAGAACAAGGTCGCCTTCCTCGAAACTTCTGGCATTAACTTTGCGGCTATGGTAGTGGCACAAAGCTTGCTGGTATCGAGCAGCTCGTACAGCGGCCTGAAGACGGTCCTCCTCAAGGAGCAGCGCGTCATCTTGTCGCAACTGCTCTTGCTTAAGCTCGTCATAAGCGAGCACTCGAGGTGACCCGTATACGAGTTCCATGGGGAGAACTGCCTCTGCTCCATAGACTAGAGCAAAAGGTGTCTGGCCAGTGGCTCGATTTGGCGTCGTCCTGATCGACCAAAGAACCACCGGCAGCTCCTCAATCCAGTTCTTTCCGCACTTGCACAGCCTGTCGAAAGTCCTGGTCTTGAGCCCGCGCAGCACTTCAGCATTTGCCCTCTCCGCTTGACCGTTACTTCTCGGATGAGCAACAGAAGCAAAGCAGACCTTGGCGCCAAGATCTTGGACGTACTGCATGAAGGTGCGGCTTGTGAACTGTGTGCCGTTGTCGGTGATGATCCTGTTAGGGATCCCGAAGCGGCAAACAATCGACCTGAAGAACTTGACTGCTGACTGTGTTGTCACCTTCCTCACTGCTTCCACTTCTGGCCACTTTGTGAACTTGGCGATTGCAACGTACAAGTACTCAAAGCCCCCGATAGCTCGGGGAAAGGGGCCGAGGATGTCGAGCCCCCAGACCGAAAATGGCCAGGATAAAGTGATCGTCTGGAGAGCTTGCGCTGGCTGGTGTATCTGCTTGGAATGGAACTGGCACGCTTCACACTTGGTTACTTGTGCAGTTGCATCCTGGAGGACTGTTGGCCAAAAGAAACCTTGCCGGAACGCTTTGCCGGCAAGTGCTCTTGCGCCAATGTGGTGACCACATATGCCTCCATGTATCTCTGCCAACAGCTTTTGTCCGTCTTCCCTGTGAATACACTTCAATTTCACGCCGTTGAGTCTTCTTCTGTACAGTGTGTTGTCGACAAACTGGTACATACTTGACTGCCAGGCTACTCTTTCCGCTTCTTCTTGCTCTTCGGGAAGTTCTCCTGTCTGAAGGAAACGGACAATCTGCTGTGCCCATGCTGGAGCTTGCGGCTCGACAACAAGGACTAAAGGCACATCTGCTGCTCCGGGAACATCCGCTTCTACGGCGAGAACCTGCGGCTCAGCCGGAGCTTGATGTTCCCCGGCAAGCTTGCCGGAGCAAAACTTGTCGGGAGCGTCTGCTTCAACGGAACAAACCCTAGGGCTTGCCGGAGCAGACTGCTCCTCAGCACCCTTGGTGTTGATCTTGAGGACCTTCTTGGCGGCGGCTTCGGGGAGCTCTGCCGGAAAATAGTCACCAGAAATCAACTTCGTCTTCTTGCTCTGTCCAGTTGATGGCGTTACAGACGGTTGAGTCAGTTTGAGCACAAAGATCCCTGGTTCCACAGGTAACTTAAGTGCGGCGCACTTCGACAGGCCATCAGCAATGTCGTTCTGAGCTCTTGGAACATGTTCCATCCATAGGCCGTCAAAGTGCTCTTCTAGCTTTCTCACTTCATCAACGTAAGCTTCCATCAATGGACTCTGATAATTCTTGTTCACTTGGCGGATGACAAGCTGTGCGTCACCCCTGACAATGAGCTTCTTGATCCCAAGGTCTGCTGCGATCCTGAGACCGGCAAGCAAACCTTCATACTCTGCGGTATTATTCATTGCTTGCTCCTTGGGAAAGTGCATTTGGACTACGTACTTGAGGTGCTCTCCGGTGGGTGCAACAAGTAGCATGCCCGCACCGGCGCCTTGCAGCGAGAAGGCACCATCAAAGTACATCAGCCACTCTTTGCTTGCTTCCTTGACGGGGATGCTTGTTTCTGGAATTTCTTCATCTTGCGTTGGCGTCCATTCTGCTATGAACTCCACCAACGCTCTGCTTTGGATAGTTGAAGTGCTCTCAAACTTGAGGCCAAAGCTTGACAGTTCCAGTGCCCATTCGACAATCCTGCCTGTTGCTTCTGGATTTTGCAGTATCCTCTTCAGCGGAAAATGAGTGACGACTGTGATCTCATGTGCTTGGAAGTAATGGCGCAGCTTTCTCGAGGCCATGAGAAGGCCGAAAAGCAATTTCTGCACACCAGAGTACCTTGACCTAGCCCCCTGCAGAAGGGAACTGACAAAGTAAACTAGGCGCTGCACCATTGTTTTCTGCATCTTCCCACGCGCTTGCACAGATCCATCTTTGTCGGGACCAGAGCTTGCAGGTGAAGTCCCCTGCTTGTCGCTGGATGCATCTGCTGTGGTTGCTGGCTCATCATCCGCCTCCCTCTCCGCTACTAACGCAGCACTAACCACTTGATTGGTTGCCGCTATATATAGCAGCAACTTCTCTTGTGGCTTAGGTGCGACAAGTGTTGGAGTGGAGGACAAGTATCTCTTTAAGTCCTGCAGTGCAGCCTCCGCTTCCGGAGTCCATTTCATTGGACCTGCCTTTTTCAATATTTTGAAAAATGGCAGGGCGCGCTCAGCAGACCTAGAGATAAACCTGCTGAGAGCAGCTACACAACCGGCTAGTCTTCGTACATCCTTGACACGCTTTGGTGCTTCAATCTGCTCAATGGCCTTGATCTTGTCGGGATTGGCTTCAATTCCCCGCTGAGACACGAAGAACCCGAGAAGCTTGCCGGGGGGGACTCCAAACACACACTTCTCGGGGTTAAGCTTGAGGTTGATCTTGCGCAGATTTGCAAAGGTTTCGTCTAAATCTTGAATCAGAGTCGCCTTGTCCTTGCTCTTGACCACTATGTCATCCATGTAGGCTTCCACATTTCTATGTATTTGCAGCTCAAAAGCGTCATGGACTACCCTTGCAAATGTTGAACCAGCATTCTTTAAACCGAAAGGCATCCGTACGAAACAGTATGTGCCACATGGGGTGATGAATGCGGTCTTCTCCTCATCCTCTTCTGCCATGAAGATCTGATGGTATCCTGAGTATGCATCAAGAAATGAAAGCAAGTCACATCCGGCCGTGGAGTCAACAATCTGGTCGATGCGCGGCAAGGGAAATGGGTCTTTGGGACAAGCTTTATTGACATCAGTAAAGTCGATACAAAGCCTCCATTTCCCGTTTGCCTTGCGCATGACTACAGGGTTGGCCAACCACGTAGGATGGAGCACTCCTCTGACAAGGCCTGCTTCTTCCAATTTCTTGATTTATTCTGCGACGAATTCTTGGCGCTCCACTGCCTGTTTCCTGACTTTCTGCTTGACGGGCCGCGCATGAGGACAGACGGCAAGATGGTGCTCGATTACTTTCCTGGGAACACCGGGGATGTCAGATGGTTGCCACGCAAATACGTCGACGTTCGCCCGCAGGAAAGCAACAAGCGCGCTTTCCTATTTAGGGTCGAGAGTGGCACTGATGGTGAAGGTACCACCAGTGCCATCCTCCTTGGCAGACACCCTCTTGGTCTCTGGTGGAGCTGCCATTGTCTTCTTACACTTGCCGGTGGAGCTCGATGGTGCGTCCTCGACGGTAGCGCAGCACTCTGAAGAGGTGCGCTTGCCGGAGTGGGCATCAGAACTCTTGCCGGACTTGGTCTTCTTCTTTGCCCCGGGAGCTTCAACGGCAAGTGACTTGCGATCTGTTGCGGCTGCTGCTTCCCGGTAGATCTTGTCGGCGCAGATAAGAGCATCCTTCTTGTCGCCAGGGACAGAGATGACACTTATCGGGCCTGGCATCTTCAGCATGTTGTATGCATAGTGAGAGGCTGCCATGAATTTGGCGAGTGCTGGACGGCCGAGTATCCCATTGTAAGGCAATGGAAAGTCAGCAACGTCAAAAGTGACCCTCTCAGTCCTGAAGTTCAACTCACTGCCAAATGTCGTCGGCAACGTGATCTTTCCCTTCGGATTGCTCCTTCCCGGATTGATTCCTTGGAATGTGCCGGTCTCTTCGAGCTCGCCATCAGGGATCTGGAGTTTCTGGAGTACCGCGAAGGAGATCAGGTTCAAGCCGGCCCCGTCGTCAACTAGCATCTTAGTGACCTTGAGGTTGCGGATAGTTGGTGAAACCAACATCGGCAAGCACCCGACCGCAGTTATGCGATCAGGGTGGTCCTCAATATCAAAGACGATAGGCGTGCTGGACCATTTCAGAGGCTTGCGTGACTCGACGGGTGGTTCTGCCGCATTGACTTCCCGCACCCACTGCTTGAGCTGGCGGTGTGAAGTATGCAGAGAAGCACCGCCGTCAATGCACAGGACCTCTGTGGCTTTCTGGAACTCCTGCTCATTGGTCTCGTCATCATCCATATCTTCATCGTCGTCGTCATCTTCATCCTTGTCGCAGCCGCGGGGAGGTCTGTCTCCTTGCCGCTGCTTGGCCTTGCCGCGGCGTCCTCCTCGGCCGGGGCGTTTCTTGCCGGCTCCTCCAGCACCTTCCTGGGCCTTCTCCTTGTCGCGTCGCTCGTATTCAGACTTTTGCTGCTCGACAAGCTGCTCGACCTTCTTGCAGCTCTGGAGGTCATGGCCCTTGGTGCGGTGGATCTTGCAGTACTGCTTGTTGGTGTCGTCCAGCTTGTCGGCGACCGCCACATCCTGGTAGTTAGTGCCCGCGGCAATCTCCTTGCCGGAGCTACCAGCTTTGGCTTTCTTGGCGCCACCTCCGTTGCCGGACTGCTCAACGACTAGCACATCTTTGCCTTTCTTCTTCTTGTTGTTCCGCCGCCAGTTTTTCTTTGCCGGGGCAGCCTCCTCACTATCAGATCCTCTTGCTTCTGTATTCTCTCCGGGGAGTTTCCTCCCTTCCTCAGCACGTGCACACTTGTCAGCCAGGGCATATAGCTCACTGACGTCTCTGATCTTGCACATCGCCATCTCCTCTCACATCCTGCGGTTTCGCACGTTCTGATGGAACGCGCTGATTACCACGGCAGGGTGGACATCTAGGATGTTGTGCTGTACGCGGCGGAATCTCTGGATGTACTTGCGCAGGGGCTCTCCTTCCTTCTGAGCGAGCAGATGAAGGTCGCTCTCTTGGCCATGAGGCTTGTGGCCGCTTGTAAAGGCACCGACAAACTGATGGCATAGGTCTGCCCAGGAGGATATGGAGTTGTCCGGCAAGTGCATGAGCCAGGATCTGACATTGGGCTTGAGCACCAGCGGGAAGTAGTTGGCCAGGATCTTGTCGTCCCGTCCCCCGGCAGCTTGCACCGCGATGGTGTAGATGCTGAGGAACTCCGACGGATGCGACTTGCCGTCGTACTTCTCTGGTACATCTGGCTTGAAATTCTTCGTGATGGGCCACTGGACTTGCCGCAGCTCACGAGTGAACGCAGGGCAACCTACCGCGTACGGCAAGTCGCCTGGTTCCCCTGGTGCATGCATGTCGACAGAGGGCCCAGCGCGCTGGTCCGATTAAGGCCGCGCTTCTCTTCAGCGCTCGATGCGAGTACGAGCATCTTCTTGCTGTCGTTCGTGAAGAACTTGGCGCTGATCGCGACGAGCTCGTGGATCTGATGATGCGGTGGAGTCGCTGTCGAGGTGGATCCGGCGAGTCGGCGATCTTGGCCTTTGGGGTGGAGAGTGCATGGTGGTTGCACCCCCACCGGTTTTGTCGCCATCGGCTCGTGCCTGGCAGTCCTGCCGCGGCAGCGATGTACTCGGCTGCCGCGGAGTGTTGCTGTTGGCGAAGCCGATGAGACTCTGAATGGTGGCCCTCCATCCATCGATCTTGTCTACCGTTGGAGGGTAATCCAGGAGCAGTTGAGCTCGCGCCAAAGCTTCTGCTGGAGTGGTGGGCGGCAGTGGCGAACGGTGCGAGGAGCGGGATATGCTCGGACTTCTAACTATGTTAGAAGGAGCAGTATCCCGTCCAGGCGACCGTGTCTCGCTCGTGCCAGCATGTTGGCGTGCATGCTGGTCTTGAGCACCCCGAGATCCACCAGCTCGATCTTGGTCCAACAAACGTATGGCACTGCGAATACCACGAAGCTGTCGATCCTGCGCCTCTTGAGATGGGCGCGGTGCATGTACGGACGCCGAGGTCTGCGCAGCCTTGTCCTTGTACCTGGTAGCACCGTGAGCTCCCTCATCGATGCCCGTTCTTCCGCCGGCGTCTACCCCACCACTCGTTTGCTCCGGTGGTGGTGGGATCGACATGGACGGAACAGTTGCCGCCGAGGCCTTCTTCTTCGGTGGCATGTAGATGAAGAAGATGAAGATCTAGCTCGTGTGAACGACGGATCAGGTTCACACAACCTCGACGCCCCCTACCTAGCGCGCCAAAGATGTCGGGGAAACTGATCCACGAACACCTATGGGACCGGCGGACCGAGCCCCTTTCGGTTCGGTGAGGGGCAGAGATCGCACGAAGAGCGGATTGAGGCGAAGCACACGAGCAGTTTACCCAGCTTCGGAGCTCTCCGGAGAGATAACACTCCTACTGCTGCATGTCTGACTATATTGAGTTCTTTCTCGGGAGCGCTGAGTGCTACCGTATACACTAGCTGTTAACGAGACCGAGCGTGAGGGTTTTTCTGCCTTCGAACCCCCCTCTACGTTGCGCATGGGCCTCCTTTTATATGCTCAAGGGGTCTCCGACAGGTGGCAACGTAGACAAGGGTAAAAATGGAAAAGGAATTGCGGTTGGTACAGCTAGCTGTACAGTGTATCATACCTAACCCTGATGGCAGGGGACAAAGGCATTAAATGCCCGTCTACGTCGCCCAAATAGTGCAAAAAGGGACCGTCAGGGACGCCACCGCTTGCCACGATGGCTATCTTGTCAGCGTCGCTTGCCACCGCGCACCGATGGCCGCACAGCCTCTTGCCACGCGCGCCTGGAAAGACCCCAGGGCGACACGTTGGTGGATGTGCTGGAGCGTGGGTACAGAGTGGTAGTTTGCCGCGGCAAGCGCCTTGCCGCGGTCGTTGTCTTGTCGCGTCCGGAAGCTTGTCGCTCACCTGGCCTCGCTGGGACGCATGGCGTGTCGCGGCAAGTTCCTTGAGATGCCTTGGTTGGCCTTCCCGGCAAGCTCCTCTTGCCGGGGCCTTCTCTCCTTGGCTCGAATACTTTGCTCTTGAATGGCTCCAAAGGAACCACGGAGGACCTTGGCGGTCACCCGGCAAGCCTTGCCGCGGGGTGCTGCAACTGCCCGTGCACAAGTTCGGGATACTAGGGTACCCCTACTCTAGTACACCGACATAGAGGCTCAGGAGGTCAGGCATTGCGTGGTCCTGGCAGAGATGGAGATGGTCCTCGAGGAGCCGCATGCGCCCCCGGAGCCTCCCGAGGCTCTGGGTCCTAGGGGCTCGTGAGGATCGGCTTCCTCATCGCGCATCGTCCGCTACTTCAACATTCCTTCATCTCCAACGGTATCAAGTGGCATCTTTCAAGTTCCATTTCAGCTGGGAGTGCCCCCAGGGCTGCATCATTCCCATGCCGCATGGGTCAGTGCATGTGGCATGTATCTCTTTTGTTCATGTCTTTAGGTTACCTTGTAGGGGGCGCCCCTCGGGCTGCATTATCCCCAAGCCGCTCGGGCCTGACCCGATGGCATGTATCTTTCCCGCATCTATCTAGGTCGTGTTCCTCGCATATTTGACCCGCTATGATTATTACATGATGCCCCCCACAGCACCCCTTCTTCTTCTTCATGCTAATCGCTTGCATGTTAAAAGGGGGGCATCTGAGCATCGCGACTCATGGGCTCTTACTGGCTCTCCAGCCCTCACCTCCTCGCTTTGTCCACAGAATTGCGACCTGGCATACCAGCGATGGCTGAGCTCGCTCGAGGGCCGGGAACTGAGGACGTAGAGCGTTGGCATCTAATCAATCTTGCAGGAGCACACTACAAATAAAGGCCTAGAGCCAGGCGCAACCCGCCTTGAGGTAGGGCCCCATGAGTCCCGCGCTAGCTCACGGGTGCCAACATACACCTCATCGGGCCCTACCGTGCCAGCCACGTGTCAGGGCGGGGCTGTACACGCCTCGGGGGCTCCTCCCGGAGGGGGCCCCCCTCCCACATACTAGTGGAAGCACCATGCTCCACGCTGGCTGACGACACTGCCGAGGAGAGGCTATGCCCGTACACGTACGGAAGCGCTATGCTCCGCGCTGGTGATAAACAACCGAGGGCGGCTGCCGGTGTCCTGGACTAGGGGGTACTCAACGCATCGTCTCCCAATCAGTTGGATTGGGCCGAGGACCCCCATGGCCGTATACTCATGGGCCAGTCCGAACAGCTGCCGCATACAAGGAAGAATCAACAAGACTTGGCGATCAAGACAAGGACTCCTCCCCCACTGGCGTATTCGGACAGGACTCTTGTTATCCTAGGCCTCTGGTGCATTATATAAACCGGGGCCAGGCTAGTCGATAGAGATATACAACAACAATCATACCATAGGCTAGCTTCTAGGGTTTAGCCTCCTTGATCTCGTGGTAGATCTACTCTTGTAATACCCACATCATCAATATCAATCAAGCAGGACGTAGGGTTTTACCTCCATCAAGAGGGCCCGAACCTGGGTAAAACATCGTGTCCCTTGTCTCCTATTACCATTGATCCTAAGATGCACTGCTTGGGACCCCCTACCCGAGATCCGCCAGTTTTGACACCGACATTGGTGCTTTCATTGAGAGTTCCGCTGTGTGATCGGCGAAAGGATCAATGGCTCGACTGCAGGTCAACTGCGATGTCGGCTTCTTCGTCACCAGCTCGACTGGTCACCTTGGCTTGACCGAGGACAACGCCCTACCTCCGATCGTCATGTTCGGATGAAGGCCTTCATCAACACCAACTCCGATCGCTATCAAGATCATGGAGGAGTCATCCATGGAGCTCGGGGGCTCAACGTCAACATTGCCCTCAGGCGACCGTGCTATTTTTCTGGACAACAAACTTGTATCTGCCACCACCGCCTCCTCGAGTGTCGCCTAAACGATTACTTTGGTGGAACTATGCGGAATTAAGTCTACAACAACCCTGCAAAAATTTCGTCGAGTTCCGATGGAGGAATCTCCGGCAATCTCCGATATACCGGAGCCCTGTTGAATCTGGACAAGAATCCGGACGAGTTTAGGGTGTGGTATCCAGCGTCTAGCTCGGATGTCCTTTGGAGGATCCAACCGTTGATTTGCTGCGGAATTCCCTTATCTACCACCTGCCAAAAATTCAGCTCGATCCGACCGTCCAAACTCCGGGAAACTTCCGATTAGTGCATCACTTTTTGGATCTGTTTTCTGCGCGAAAACGAATCCGACCCGAGTTCGTCTTTTTTATGAACGGGATTTCGGACATCCTTTTTGAAGGAAGTTTTGTATGGGTATTGTGTTTTGTTCCCGAACACATCCCACTAACTTTAAGATCTTTTGAACATGATCTTCAACATCATGCTGGTGTCAAACCAGTCCGGCAATATTGCTCCACGGCTACCGACCTGCGCTAGACACGTCGTCACTTTGTTGAGCCAAGCTCAACTTCTTCGGATCATCATCTTGGCAAGCCGAACAAGAGTCCGGCATCCCGAAGGATAAATCATCAGCAACATCGTCGCCCCACGGATTACACGGAGCGGCCATACCGGCATCGCCGCATGGTCGCTTCATCAAGCCGAAATCGACCACGTCACGACCTGCATCGGCAGGGCCGCACTATTGCTTCTTCAAGCTCACGCCGACCTACTTCGACATCTCGGCTGGACCGGGGGCTTCGCCATCTCTTCATCAACCTACTCCGTACATTTCGGCGTCACTAGCCGACCAGGCATGGGTGCGCGGATCGAGTCCCAATTTTGGGAATCACCTTCCTTCAGATTGCTACAACAAATAAACCAGGTGCTATTAATCCTAGTATTTCTTTTTGCTTGTTTGGGTTAAATTTTTCCAAAGGAATTATTACTCTGGTTAGTCCAACATATGTACACAGGTCTATCAAATGGTGGCCGCATTATCGATGGTCGCATGATGGTTCGGTCAGTTTCCGTACACAGTTCGGCGAACGCCGCATCCGGAACTCGGACCGACACGTGAATCCAGGCTTTGCCACGCCTTTATTGCATTACGCCGACGACCTGCATCGACATCGACTTCGGCGCCAGGCCATATTTCTTTTACTACTCACTTTGCATAAATTATTTATTATGCAACATTTTTTTTAATTCCTATTATTATTATTATCCCTGGTCTGTACTATTTTTTGTGCACAAGAAAATGATCCAGCCGGACTATATCCTTTGACGTCACCTCGGCTGGACGGGGGGCTTCATCAACACTTCATTACCCCATGTCGGGGACTTCGGCATCACTCTGCCGTCCTGCATTGATCGTGCTATGTCACCACTTCGGAGTGCCGAGCTCCTTGCTCCGCTACCTCGGGACCGGCTTGGGGGATGGAACCTTGTCCCGCATCAAGCTCGGACCGCGTCATCAATACCGAACACATTAACCAGCTAAGTTGCCTTCATACTCAAAGTTTTAAATTTCTAACTTGTGTTCGGTTCGACCAAGAATTATACTTTTTTGTAAAAAAGTTGCTTGTAAAAATTTTCCTTGTCGAAACTTTGTTCGCACACACTTGACGCACTACCCGCGCTCATTATACCTGGGGGCTTCTTTAACACAAGCTTATTAATACGGGCTTTATACCCAACACATGTGTCACACTTCCGCATGTACCTTTTATTCACCATTATATGCATCGATATGACTTAAGTTTTGGCCAAGCTGGGTTGCCTGGCTCCTGTGCTTACCTCTACGTTCCCGATTGTTTGGCTAGGTGGTAAAGGGAGCACCTCTGCGATTGTTACTGCCGGGTCAGCCGGATGTGTACCTCAGACTGCGTGAAGCCGAAAGCTAGCGTTCTTAAGGGAATACTCGGTCGGTGAACTAAAAGATGATTTCTTACCTATTTATTTACCTGCCCCCAGATGTTTTTCTGCTCTTTTCGCAGTCCGGACATGCACTTTAGGGCATGCCTCCCAGGGAAAGGAACCCCTAACGGAACTATTCTCCCTGGAAGATGTTTCTTACTAACCATGTAATATAACATAACTAGTTGGGCACTTGTCTGATAAAGCACTAATGACCCCTACGCCTGGTCTCCATGCATGCCCCGGTTTTTATAACCGCGAGGGTATTCGGACACACTCCGGACTATTGGGTCCAGAGGTTGAAGCGAAAAGGTCCGCTACGACAAACGATCTACAATCCGGCTAGAAGGCATTCTACATGTCACCTTACATTTTATAGTCAACTTTTACCCAAGTCGCTTGGGGGCTCTTATGTTTATTTGAGCCGTTTCATACTAAGTGTTTTTCTTCTTAGTCGTTGCAAAGTTAAAGCACGGCAGAAGTACCTTTTTTCTAAAGTCCAATTTTCGGATTGGCACCGAACACTTGATCTTGTTCGGACGTCATGTTTTTACTGACGTTTTTTTGGTTTTCCAAGCTTTTGGCACTTTTAACTATTTGTGTGTTTTCAGCACAAGTCTCGCAGTGCAACGCTGGACACCTTTAGAGATCGGATATTGCTATATATGCATCGGTTTTGAATTGTGTCTTCGGTCAATAGTTGGGTTGCCCGGCTCATGCGCTTGCCTCCTATGTTCCGCTTTGTTCGGCTAGGTGTGCAAAGGGAGAACCACTGCGATTGTGCTTCCAGCTCACATGGTTAAGCACCTCAGTGGAGAAAGCCGAAAACTGACTGCCACAATAAGCGTAAACTGGTCGGCGATCCGATGACGGCGTTAAACGACGGGCCATTCATAACAATGGCCGAAGTGTTTACGGCTTGACCTCGACTGTCGCCGAACACTACCGGGGCTATTAACTGGCCTCCCAAACTAAATCCTCGATATTTTGCTCTTACATTGGAGCTGAGGTTTCATGATCATGCTTAGCATGACAAGCCAAAGAAAGGAACCGATAGCGGGACTATTTTCTCTGGAAGACATTTGTTCTGTTAAAAAGTAATATAACATGTCTCTCCGCGTACCTTTGTTTATAAAACTGTATGGCCATATTGCCTTGTTTGTTGTAAATCTTTGCCCTCATAAAGGCTTTATAAAGTAAGACAAACACTCCTCGGCTATCGGCCGAGGAGGTGGAAGTCGATGGTCGGTCAACAAAGTTTTGTACAATGCGGATCCGAGCATTAATGACGTAAAGTACTTGGATACATAGAGTCATTAATTTGTGATTTTACTATGGATATCGATCCTTAATTCGGCCTCCTGTGCCCGCATTAAGGCTCGGGGGCTACTGGGCTTCGGGCTTATTACAAATATTAAAGGGGCACATCGATCCCCTGATCTGGTGTTGCCACCCAACCAGTGTCTCGGGGGCTACGGCATTGCCTGTTCTATGTAGAAAATTTTAAGTGCAATACAGTTTCCGAGGAGATCTTGATCCTCAGATTGGTCGGCCGCACCCAACCTGAGTCTCGAGGACTAAGCACGCCGCTTTTTGTGTCCCGATGTATTCTGCCAAGCTAGGACTTGATCCTCAGACCGATTTTGCAAATCAACCTGAGTCTCAGCGGCTACGGGGATCAGCGGTCTTATGTCATCCTTCAGGTGCATCTCGGGTTTTAGACCGATACAGACCTTGAGGGCTACTGGCTATATATCTCGTCAAAGAATAAATTACATCAATAAAAACATTGACCAAAAATCAACCCATGACCGAGGTGCTTAACCACCTCGGAAGCAGTTCGACATATAGCTCGGATGCAAGTGGTTGGCTCCTTAGAGGGCATTTCCGGCATTAAGCTCGGTTAAACTCCTTCAAACTTCTTTGAACCAAGGTGATTTATGACACCTCGGATAAAGTCCGGTGTTGGAGCTCGGATACATAGTCCGGCGTTCGAGCTCAGATACAGTCCGGCATTGGAGCTCGGATACATAGTCCGGCGTTAGAGCTGGGAAGCAGTCCGGCATTGGTGCTCGGCTGCAAAAGATACCTCGAATGCAGTCCGGCGTTGGAGCTCGGACGCAAGAGGATGCTGCCACCCGGGAACAACTTCAAACCCAAGGCATGGCATAAAAATAACAAGGCATTGATAAAGGCCGTAAACTTAAAGGGGCTCCTTGGATACCCAACGTGTAAACTCGTCGAATGCATTTCGGCGATCCTCAAGATATAAGATGAGAAGATTTGTTGAACCAGTTTTCAAGACCGGCAACCGAAGATGAAGAACAGTTCGGAAGAATCGAGGAGCGTCCCTAACTTGAAGACCGGTTCAGGGGGCTACTGACGGTGTCCTGGACTAGGGGGTACTCAATGCGTCGTCTCCCGATCAGTTGGATTGGGCCAAGGACCCCCATGGCCGTATACTCATGGGCCAGTCCGAACAGCTGCCGCATACAAGGAAGAATCAACAAGACTTGGCGATCAAGACAAGGACTCCTCCCCCACCGGCGTATTCGGCCAGGACTCTTGTTATCCTAGGCCTCTGGTGCATTATATAAACCGGGGCCAGGCTAGTCGATAGAGATATACAACAACAATCATACCATAGGCTAGATTCTAGGGTTTAGCCTCCTTGATCTCGTGGTAGATCTACTCTTGTAATACCCACATCATCAATATCAATCAAGCAGGATGTAGGGTTTTACCTCCATCAAGAGGGCCCAAACCTGGGTAAAACATCGTGTCCCTTGTCTCCTGTTACCATTGATCCTAAGACGCACTGCTTGGGACCCCCTACCCGAGATCCGCCGGTTTTGACACCGATAGCGGCCCACAACCGCATCAACCTCAGGGAGCCCAGAGATCAGTGTCCGGCCCTATCGTAACGCCTCCCCTCGGGAGCGCCACGTGAGGGGGCTGGGCACGGGGGCTACGTTCGGGCCACGCCCGGGCGCACGCCACCCAGCCAGGTCCCTCGGGCCTGGTTCGTCGCGCGCCCCTCCCTGAGCGGAGCCAAGGTACGAAGACCGTTTGAGTGTCAAGGGGGACTCCTGAGCATCGCAACTCAGGATCCTAACTGGTCACGTAGCCCCTCACTCCTTAGTCCCATCCTGGTTTCCGGTCGGGGCTAACGGCGGCTGAGGTATGCGCGGGGTCGGGCCCTGCCGACGTAGAACGATAAATCCACTCCTATGTTTCCCTTCCCTACTTGTTGTTAGAGTGTCAAGAGGGACTCCTGAGCATTGCGATTCAAGAGCCTAACTGGTCACGTAGCCCCTCACTCCTTGGTCCCATCCTAGTTTTTTGTCGGGGCTAACGGTGGTTGAGGTATGCGCGGGGTCGGGCTCTGCCGACATAGAACACAAGCAAATAGGAGGGAAATTGCAAATTCTGGGGAATTCAAAAGCAAATATTACAGGCCATAGGTTGTTTTAACAACGCCAAACACAAGTTTAAACGCCTCCACGAGGCATGATGCATGTTGCAGGAATCGATACAGGACACAAGCTACGAAGGGATCACTCTCCGGCAGCACTGTCGCTCGTGGTGGGATCGCACTGGCCAGCTCCACCTCCTGAAGCCGCGGAGCTGGCAGCATCTCGCCCAGGCCTAGTGTTAAAGGCGCGGAACCTTGCCAGCAAGGCCTCAGCTCAGCCCTTAACAGCCTCCAGCAGTAGCAGCGGCAAGCCCGCCGCTCACAGGTTCCAGCAGGCTGTCGAGGTCGAAGCTGGGGTCGGGAAGGTAGACGTGGCTGAGGACACGCGTCAGCGCCGCAGAAGAAAGGACACGCGCCTCGGCCTCGGCCGTGGGACCAAGGCCATCTGCGACATCTTCGAGTGCATGGACCAGGAAGGGAAGCAGCTCGGCAGGGCCGTCCTCTGTGCCAGCCAACGGCTTCTCTAAGCCACCATCATAAAGCGTCTTCAGCGTGGCGCGGGCCTTCTCCTCCAGCTTCGCGAAGGCCACTCGATCCTCAGCCAAAACCTTTGCCTTGCCGTCCAGCTCGATCCTCTCCGCCTTCAGCGCCTGTTCCAGCATCTCCAACCGGCCACGGCGCTCATCGAGCTCAGCGTCCCGGTCCCTGACGGCAGCTTCTCGAGTCTTCATATCCTTCTCCTTCTCCTGGTGGCCGCGGACCTCCTTGGCGAGCTCGTCGCGCAGGACATGCAGCTCGTCCTCCAGCGCCTTGCAGCGGCCCTGGGCATCACCAGCATCACCCAAGGCAGCATCGCGAGCGGCCTTGGCTTGGGAGGTGGCTTGCTTCTCCTCATCGAAGGCCGACATGGCATGGCTCAGCGCCGCTCGGACGGAGGCGTCAAAGCGGACCCAGCCAGAGGCTAGCTCCAGGCGCCTGGCCACCACGCGAGGGTCGGCACCCTGGAGATCTTCGCGCAGCCGGCTTAATTCAGCAGCGGCAAGTTCCAGGACGGTGGAAGGAGTGGGGGAAGTGGCAGTCGGCGGAGTAGGAGGAGAAGACGGCAACTTGATCGCGGCATCAAGCACCAGGGCCTTTTGAGCCCCGGCGGCCTCAGCCACAGCGCTAAGCGCGGTCGCCTCGTGAGTCGCCTGGGCCGCAGGGGCTGGATCCGTGCCGGTGCACCCCACCTGGCCTCGTGAGGACGACCGGGCAGGGGAGGCACGAGCCTCGCCGCCTCTTTTCCCCGCAAACGAAGGCGTTGCCTCGGCAGGCGAACTCGCCCCAAGCAGGGCCACTGAGGGCATCACTCCAACATGAGCCTCACAATAGTAGGCGAAAATCGCTAGGAGAAGAATAGAGTTGGGGTGGAGGTGCAGAGCCTGCAAGTTGTATTGGCGAAGAACAGCGAGGAAGAACTCAAAAAATGGAGGTACCAGACCGGCGATGATGGCGCTCATAAAGAGCGGGTAGAAGGTGCTCCCCTTATCTTCAGGCTAGGTGGAACCGACCTTGAGCCTAGTCGCCCCCTTGTTGCCCTGCGCCACCATCATCAAACGTGTGAGGGTGAGATTCTTCTCTGACACATTTGGGGGATCTAGGGCCGGCGAGTACCAGGCCCCAGTTGGGGTCTTGCGAGGCGCCATGGCTCGCCGAAAGTGAGAGATTGAGGCAGACCTGGAGGATTTCAGAAGCGAGAAGGAGGAGAGTGAGAAAGGGGATCTAGAGCAATGACTGATGAGGGCAAAGAAAGTAAGCCTGTCCCGGGACCGCCTGATGTGAACTAGGGACCCAATCTTTCGATGAGAGAGGATAACTACGATTTTGGGTGGGACTTGACCCTCACGATGCGGCTACCAACCGTACAGGGAGAACCGTACATGACTAATATCCACGGCAATCACTGAACCAACTCCACGGCGTTATCGACCGAGCCAACGGCACGATCGACCTATCCACGAAGGATTTTTCCTGCAAGCAAATCGAAGAACATGCAAGAAAATAATAGCCAAGCAATCTCAAAATTGCGAATATGCTAGATGGGATTAATCTCACAAAATGGGGTTCCGATAGGATGTCTTGACGGTCGCACTAGCCACTACGAGCGAAGACAAATAAAAATAGCAATATAGCTAAACTTCTCTAAACAAAACCCGAGTCTAAACCCTAACAAAGGTTAAGTATTTATTGAAGATGGCACCGCCGTTGATGGTCGATACTGCACGTAGTCATGTCCAATATGGACAGGTACGTACACCAGCCGGCCCACAAGTTGACTGAATCCCTTCATTAATTAATGAGATGGGCTGGTGTGTACGTGGCTCTAGTCCATTAAGCCCAGTCCTCTTTATCGTGTCTTGTATTTGGAACATTGAGCACGTAGCATGCAATATGTATGCCTCGGTTGATTCGGTGCATGCATCTAGATCCTTGTAATCTTCTCTTGTCCTCTCTCCAACACCTTTGTTCCTTACTACAAGCAGATCATAACATGAAGGCAGTATCAACTTCTTATTAGTTAAATCACATGCACCAAGGAACAAAAGTACCTGGTCTTTTATTTGCTGCAAAATATTCGCAGACGTTTTTATGATAGCTATGTCCGCATCACGGCCCTTTTGTCAGACGAACGATTGCCGAGGCATCATGGGGAAGCGGAGGCGCCCATGCCCAATCAACCGCCACCCGGCACCCAAGGCCGCAGGTTGTTGGGGCCCGCGGTGCTTCGCACTTGCCCCTTCGCTTCTCTACTAAGCCAAGTCCGGGCGCGCCTTGGGCCCGGGGGCTACTGTCGGCGTTCTGGGAACGGGGGTCCCCAGACTTGCCTGCCTGCGGCCTGCGGCGTGGCTCAAGCCGTGGCCCAGTGCGGCCCACCTTCATCAACTCAAAGCTCGAGGCCCTCGCGAGGGGCCAAGCCTCACGGGGCGGACGACGGGAAGCTTCCTCGGGAGCAGCCTCGTCAGGCCGGCTCGCGAGGAGGCAGATAGATCAAGGCAGGGGGTACCTCACGAGGTGCCCGTGACGCAAGCCATGACGATCGAGGCCACGCGGGCGCCAGGCAGGTGCCGGCCTGCGCAGTGTCCTTGTTTCCCCTTGGTGCAAATGGAGCAAGCACATGCCAAGGCATCAGGCAAAGGCTACCATTTCGGTGCAACAATACCAAGACCAACAGAGCGGCAGGATGGAGGTCACCGTGGAGCCCAAGGCAGCGTCATCGTCAGAGTCTTTGGCAAACGAAGACCAACTTTAGTCAGGATAAGTGTACTAGATGTTCCCCTTCAAAATGGCCAATTGTTGGTGCCCTTCCCACTCGATATTTGGGAACAGGGCCAGGGCCTCTATATATAGGACTAGCCACCACAGTAGGAGGCATCGGATCGGCAAGCGGAAATCAACCCCACCGAAGAGACAACACCACCACAAGAACATCTCTTGCGAGGCTGTTCTTCCCTTGTATTGTTCATCATCAGCCCCTGAGGCAATCCACCGCACCACACACTGGAGTAGGATATTACACCACAATGGTGGCCTCAACCAGTATAAACCTTGCGTCCCTTGTGTTGTTTATCGTGTAGCCTAGATTCCTTGCGAGGCTTTGAGACGTGAGTCAGTAGGGGAGAGATCTTCGCGCGCACCCCAGAGTTCGAACCTCAAGGGTCTGCCAAAACTAAGGATAGCAGGTAGATTATAGCTTCAGTTTAAAAAGATAGACAATGGTCATCTATTATTTGTTGCCCACCCAACATGAACCACATAGAAGATCCCAGATGAACCAGATAGTAGACAGATACTATTCGTTGCTGGCTCGATATGAGACCCATGGGCATTTCAAAACTCAAGTTTGAATGATAAAGTAGCAGGTAATAATAACCGATGTATAACGTAAGCAAACACGAAAGACTGCGACCTCTCTTCCGAAACTGTGTAGTCCTCAGGTTCATCTGCTCAGTCGATGATGGTAATGCAGTTGGCGTGGCTGCAGGCAACGGGGAAGATGATCTGAGGCGGCGAAAGAAAGTCTGCAAGGGAGATCTTTGCTGCTGTGAACGCTTTTGTCGACGGTGCACCTCAGGTGGGGTGGATGACGGCACGGCAGGAGCAGGACATAACACATAGAATTTTCTTTGACGCCTATCTGAAAATGAAGTAAATCTGTAAGGGCTCCTTAGAATTGGAGGATTCTATAAACACAGGGACAGGAAAAACACAGGAATAGGATAGGAATGCACGTGCAAAACCGAGCATTTGGAAACATAGGATTTCAGTCAACCTGGGTGTTTGGTTCACATGAATTGGAAGAACACAGGAATGGAGATACGTGGTCAAATTAAAGTCAAACCACGTGAAAATGAAAAAAATATGCATCTTATTATGCCAGTAATGCAATTAGTTCTGTTCTTCATGCATATTAATTTGAAAAGGACGTCCAAGTGAATAAAATTCCTACGTTTTTTCTTCGAAAGAGACACCAAAGGAAAAAATCCTCCATTTTTGCTTTGCTCCACTCCTTCTAACAGATTTGCACAAATAGCAGTTCCATAGAAAAGGATCCCTTGTGGGCCGACATGAATGCAGAGTAACAAAGTAATGCGACGAGTATACAACCTCTTTGGCATAGCCTTGTGGACCTCAGCATCATTGGGTTGGACATGGAGGATGGTGATGCTGGTGTGACTGTCGAAGGCGGGGAAGAAGATCCGAGGCCTCTGGAAATGGCGCCGAGGGTACTGCTTCGCTGTGATGGACGGTTCCGTCGTTGGAGCAGCCCCGGTGAGGTGTACGGCGATGAGGCTGAAGCAGGACAAGACAGACAACGTTAATCTAAAGTGGGACCCTAATATCATCTGCGATAGATGATGTAAAATACATCACCAAAAAGTGCTAGATGTAAAACGCATCAGCCGGGCCACGGCCGCTCCGACAGATGCTGTAAGTACTGTTCACTCTGAACTTAACTGAAGAAAATGAACTTTACAGTCAAAACTGAATTTTACTGTCGAAACTGATTAAACTAGTAGAAGAGCATTGCAATAGATGTTTAGGGCGCTCGAGCACTAGTAGCAGAGAAGCAGTGATCTAAATCAACAGACGCTCGAGCAGGGAACGCACTAGCAGAGAGCAAGTCGTGCAGTAGCACCGCGAGCGAGTGCTAAAGCAGCAACTCTTGTAGCTGTCGGAGGTCGTGCAGCAGCAGCAGCGCAAGCGAGAGCAAGAGCAGAGCAGCAGCATGAACGAAAGCAAGAGCAGTGCAGCAGCATGACCGACAGCAAGAATAGAGCCGCAGCACGAGCGAGAGCCGGAGCAGCTGCAGCTAGTGTCGTTGTGGAAGTCGCCACCGAGGAAGCAACGACATGGGGGAGAGACGCCGTGGATGATGTGGCTGGCGATGGCGCCGTCGATGGAGACCCGCCATGTCTGCTGGGTATCAAGCACCGGCAACCCCATGAGATCGAATGAAAGATAAAATGCAGTAGTGAGTGCAGAACCTCCTTGGTGGCGCCGAGTTGGCCTCGGCTTCATAGGAGGAATTAGTGAGGGTGATGCGGTTCCGGTGGGGAAGGTCAAGACGGCGTTGTGGGGATTGAGGTGGCGCGATAGACGAGGCGAACATCGGGGCAGCTCCTTGGAGGTGGAGGACGGGGCGGCTGATCCGGTGGGATGACGAGATCGACGACGGATCCTCATCCGATGTGGTGGATGAGGGAAGGCGAGTTGTTGCAGTGGACGACGTAGTCGGGGAAGAGTCTTCGGCTGGGCGGCGATCAGGAGGCCGACGGAGGAGCGTGGGTTTTGGCATCCTCGGTGTACGAATGGGGGCGAAGGGGGAGGGGGGATCCAAGCTTAGGGACGCGCTTGTCCGAAATGTAGGGTAAGTTACCAGCGTACCCCCACCGGTTTTGACACCGCGACATGGAGCTTCATTTCCGGCTGAGGGGTAGAAGGGGGATTTCGCATGTCTGGGCTGCGGGACCGATTTCGGATGAGGAGAGAGTTTTCGCGCGTGTCGAAATTTCAGGATAACAAGGCGCGGCGCGGGTTGAAGAGGTGGGAGTTTCAAAGCAGGTGAGACAAAAGATACTCGAGCTTGAAAATTTCGGGATAACAAGGTGCGGATTCCTTGTTCGGCGGAATAAACTTAACATGTAAAAAAACAATTCATACAAGACACAAGAGAGTCATGTCCCCTTTTACTATATTGCTATAGATGCCATTGAAAAAACTACAAGAAAAATGTAAAAAAATCGGGAGAACAAGATTACCCTGCACAGTACCAAATGGATTCGCACTTCCCTCAACAACAACAACAACAACAAAAATCAATTCCCACCAAAAGAAAGAGTAATGTCCCTTTTTATATGATTAAAAATGCGAGGATCTTGAATTTCAATTTTTTTAATCCACGTTATGTTGAATTTGAATATATCTTTAGGTGATCTTGCGGTTTATAATTGATGTAGTCATACATTTTGATCTTCCATCATATATGAACATTTTACTCCACCATGTGAACATATATATTGTCGTCTACCATATGGACTAAATTTGAATCAATTCTCCTTATTTGAATACAATTGTTGTCAAGTTATACAATAATTTAAATATTATCCTGATAACAAAAAGCATGCATATAGTAGTAATCATATTTCACTATGAACTACATGTACCATACGCTCTCCAATTAAAATATTTGTATCCATTTTATGTTGAATTCAAATCATAGTACATTATTGGTCTAGGTAGCGAGATGTTCGGGATAATCTAAACCCTGTTTTCATATGTATAACTTTTGGCTGAATTTGGACAAGTTTTGGTATAAGCTTCTTGCAAAACCGGAGATTCTCTCAACAAGCCTCGTGGTTCCGAGAGGGAACGTGTCACCTTTGTGTGCGAAACAATATACGCTTCCTCCCCCCTTTATTTTCTTTACAAAGGCAACATAGAGCTATATGAGCGCCCTGTTAAATTTTGGAATTATTTCGGGTTCGTTTGGCCTTTTTATACATTAATTGAGTTTCTGGACCTTTAAAGTGCACAATCTAAATATGAACTGCATGCACATGCTCCGGTGCACCAAAGTTGGTTGAAAAATCACATGTGTGTCCTTGGTTGAATTTCTAGGTCCCGTGGAAGAAATGAGAATGAAATTCAAACATCTGGGCATCATGACTCGACCGAGAACATCGAGAAACTTAGATTTTAAATTCATATAAATCCAAAATTCGTCTAGAAATCATGAAACTTGGCATGGTGTCATGTCATGGAACTAACATGTTGTGGTAAAAAATTGGGCCGATTTGGAAGCTCGTGGTTCTAAGAGGGAACGTGCCACCTTTGAGTGTGAAACGATATACGCTGCCCCCCACACCCTTGAGTTTCTTAACAAAGGCAACATAGAACTACATGAGTGCCATGTTAAATTTTGGAATTATTCCGGGTTCATTTGTCGTATTTTATACATTAATTGAGTTTCTGGTCATTTAATGTGCATACGTCAAATTTGAACTACAAGCGCATGCTCTTGTGCACCAAAGTTGGTTGAAAAATCACATTTGTGTCCTCGGGTGAATTTCTAGGTCCCATGCAAGAAATGAGAATAAAATTCAAACATCTGGGCATCGTGGCTCAGCCGAGAACATTGAGGAACTTGGTTTTTAAATTCTTGTAAATCCAAAACACGTCTGAAAATCATGAAACTTGGCATGGGTGTCATGTCATGGTACTACCATGGTGTGGTAACAGAATTGGCCGAATAGGAACAAATTTTGCTATAAGCTTCTTGCAAACCGAAGCTTCTCTCAAGAAGGCTCGTGGTTCTGAGAGGGAACGTGCCACCTTTGAGTGTGAAACGATATACGTTGTCCCCCTTGAGTTTATTTAAAAAGGCAACATAGAACTACATGAGTGCCCTGTTAAATTTTGGAAATCATTCCGGCTTCGTTTGGCCTTTTTTACACATTAATTGAGTTTTTGGTCATTTAATGTGCATAATTCAAATTTGAACTACAAGCACATTCTCCCGTGCACCAAAGTTGGTTGAAAAATCACATTTGTGTCCTCGGTGAATTTCTAGGTCCCATGCAAAAAATGAGAATAAAATTCAAACATCTGGGCATCGTGGCTCGGTCGAGAACATTCGGAAACTTGGTTTTAAAATCATGATACTTGGCATGGTGTCATGTCATGGTAGTACCATGCCGTGGTAAAAAAAATTGGCCGAATAGGAACAAATTTGGGTATAAGCTTCTTGTAAATCGGAGCTTCTCTCAAGAAGGCTCGTGGTTCTGAGAGGGAACGTGTCACCTTTGTGTGCATCATTCAAATTTGAAATACAAGCACATGTTCAAGTGCACCAAAGTTGGTTGAAAAATCACATGTGTGTCCTCGGGTAAATTTCTAGGTTCCATGCAAGAAATGGAACGAAATTCAAAATTCTAGGCGTCGTGGCTGGGCTGGAAACATTGAGAAACTCAGTTTTTTAATTCCTGTAAATCCAAAACACGCATGAAAATAATGAAACTTGGCTTGGTGCCATGTCCAATTTGCGAAGGCGCACACATTAACGATCAACAAAGTCATTTTGGAACAAGTGTTGTCACGTTACAATCGGAAACACAAGTATTATTGAAACCGTGGGTGTTCTATTTACTACCATTTACGTGCCGCCACACGTCCCCATTTTTTATTAGCTAGGAGGCGCCGTGCAGTGTAGCTATTTGAGTATGAGAGGCGTGCTTATCAGGAGGAGAGCCCTTTGACCTCCATCTGCCATCTACCTCTCTCCCAAGGTCTCCATTAATGGCGCCCGAGCCTCTGTTCAATGGCATGGCTATGTCTCACTCTACTGAGATTTAAGAGAGAAAAAAGAAAATCTGAAAGCACGGATCTTGATGTAAGATCCGACGGACCTATATAGCATCTACTGCGACTTATAGCAAGACTGATGAATATATAACGACGATTAATTGTCTTACATAACTAGAAATATAATTAAAAAAGCCACTTGCGGCTACGCTGAAATACACAAGGGCAAAAGAAGAAGGAAGACAAGGATCTGGCTCGCTGATATCTACTTTATTGATGTGTTGCTGCAGGCCGCCGGCACTAGTCTCCGCGGTGAGCGGCGATGAGCTCTTTCGTGTCCTCAAGACGCTGCTTGAGAACATCCACGGATTCCTCCACCAGCCTTTGGCGCTCGATGTGGAGCATGTCATTCTCGTCCATAAGTTTCTTGACGATGATGTCGGTCCTCTTCAACAAGGCACTGGTCTCCTCCTGCTGGTCTGCACTTCGGACGATCTTCTCCCTCCGCAGGTCGCGCTCGGCCTGGAGCCTCTCATTGCCCTCACATAGTTGCCGAATGACGCCGGTAGCCTATCGAAACGAGGCTTTCATGTCGTCCTGCAACCTCGCCCAGTCGGAGATCTGATCCATCTAGCTATGGACGATCGCATGCATGCGCCTGTAACAGTCGTCGCCTACCCACGAGAAATTTTCCCAGGCTGCCGCGGTGCGGCGGGACATCTCTGTTGCATTCGCGGCACGGCGGGACATCTCTGATGCTTCCGTGGTGCAACCGGACCAGTCTACTGCATCGACGGCGCGGCGGGACCTCCGTGCTGCTTCAGCGGCGCGGTGGGACCTCTGTGCTGCTACTTCCGCGCGGCGGGACATGTCGGATGCTTTCGCAGCAAGGCAGGACATCTCTCGTGCTTCTGCATCCATACTCGCCTCTCCCTGGTGGCAATCTCTCGACCCAGAACTCACGCTAGCCATGGCAGACGCAAGGGAAGGATGCTGAATGACTTGTTTGTTTTTTGTGGATGAGGAGTTGAGGAGGAATGTGCAGTCATCTTGGCATACTAGTATTTATAACGGAGTACTAATACGCTCCTAAGTGGGAAACCATTTAGGTTGTGATCGGTGTGAACAGGTTTACAATTCAATATAGCATGGAGTAATTTGGAATGTGACGAGATGCAAGCTCAAAATTTATTGACGGTTCTAGTTTCGAAGTGCGTCACTATTCCCGGATGGCGTTACGTGGGCACATGTTCTTGGCTGTGGTGTAGTAGTTCTTTTTCTACTGTTGTGTACGTGCAATAACTGGCACCGTCGTATACATATCTTACGGTTAATGGGGCGTTCGACAGGAATAGCCGCGTGGCGAGCTATAGGGTAGTCTTTTTTTAGACGCAATAAACCTATCTCTTGGGACTTCTCGCACGCACCATCGTGCCACCCACAAAAACTTGTACTCTGAGTTTAGTATGTTATACAGGAAGAGAAGAGGTGCACGCATGCACTCGTCCTCTCACACACGCGTCTGTTTTTTCTCGAAAAGGAGGATGATGACCCCCGGCCTCTGCATCTGGGAGTCACACACGCATCTGTAGCTACGAATTGTAGTGTTCTCAACCATCCGACTGGCTCTATCATGGATGTACCTATATACTAAAACATGTCTAGATATTTCTATATTTTGAAAAATGGAAGGCATGTATTGTGGAATGGAGGGAGTGCTTGTCATCGAAATGGATAAAAAGGGACGTATCTAGAACTAAAATACGTCTACGTACATCTCCTTTTATCTAGTACTTCTTACCCAAAGGAACTTTATATCCAACATACACAAAATATCCATTCGACTGTTGGAAATTACTGATCTGATGTCGAAGTAATTGCTGCATCGCCACCAAAACCCACCATTTCTTAAGCTAAAGTAGACCGAGGTAATCCCTATATTAGCATATTACTAAGATAAACAGAAGGCACTGTAGAAACATTTAGGACGTGAGCTTTTCAATCTGAATGTGGAGGGACACCAGCTTAGCCCCGGCCAGCAGCTTGGGCGGAACTGTGAAGAAGGTCAGCTCCTGCACGTCGACATCGCCAGGATCCTTGCTGCTTGTCACCTCCATTTTCACCTTGACGGCGTCGGTCATGCCTTTGGGCTCCCCCGGCGGGCCGTTCGCCCACAGCTTGGCCATGTAGTGCGGCAGTGGGGACGCCCCCGCTCTGATGCAGACCACCGACACGGTGATAGGCGCGCCGATGTTGAGCACGCCGCCGACCAAGAAAAATGCACGGCCGTCCTCCTCCGCGAACAGCAAGAGTCGTGGCTCTGATAGTGGCACTTGCAGCTGGAGCACCTTGCCGTAGTAGATCATGTGCACGGGCATGGGATGCGCATCTCTGATGTGGTGGTAGAGCACCGGTGGAGGGCCTTCGTAGCTGCAGACGGGCACGAGGCATTTGCAGGGCGCGAGCGGACACATGCTCTAGTGATCGGCGAGCTTGTGCTAAGTGACGTAGAGCCCACAGCCTTCGTGCGGGCACTCCACCCTCAGCGATGAAACGACGGCGTCCATCGGCGTGTTCCGCACATCAAATCCACCGCCGCGCTCGCACTTCTGGCACTGCCGCTGGTTCCCGGGGTGCTCGACACGGCAGCCCGCACAGGCCAGGTGCCCTCCCTTGCACTGCAAAAATCAATCGAATAGCACATCAATCAAGAAACTTGCACCTTGCTCAATCAGCCAAATGGACGAGGTGTATTCGAACCTCATACATTGGAGGTGTCAAGGGGCGGAGGCACAAGGGGCAGTGGAGCACGGTGAGGTCCATGGAGACCTTAGTGAGCTCCCTCGTCGGTTCCTGTTCCGTCTACATGATCTCTCCCTCCTCGTGCACAACCATCTCTCGCTTGGGCCGGGGCATTACAAAGCTTTGCCGTCACATATTTTATACTCTACGCATAACTCTCCTCCCGCATACCAAGGAAGGCAGTAGTTTGAGTTTTCTAGACAAATTTTCCCCTACAATGAGTAAGCTGCATAAATATCGACAGTAAATGCGCATGCAATGGTTGGTTGGTCCTCCTTCCTTTTCGCTTGAGTTGGCCTCCCCAGGTGGTCAAGCCGCATCCGGCGCTGCATGCGTTTTCCTGTAGCCATTTTCTGCTTTGGAAACTGGCGCGAATAATGGGGGCAGAACTAATCAAGCGGGGGCACAGATGGAAACCAACGCAGACGCGTAGACTAATCTAAGAAAAAACAAGAGAAAGTTTAAGAAATTGGAGGGAGTACTACTTCAAGGTGCATTAAATCAACACATGCAAGTATCAAAAGGAGAGTCACGGCATGCATACATGTGTTGTAATTAATGCATCGGTAACCACAAATTATTGAAATATATCGAGTGCAGTGCTTTGATGTGTCGCGTAAACTCGTACATCAACGAGAAGTTTGATTATCCTCTCCCTCGCGGACTTAACTGCACCTGCCTTTGGCTGTATGACAGGTTGGCCACCCACCTGTCGGGCCCACATGTCATACATGCAAAGGCAGGAGCGTCCCTCCCTCACCCGTGAGCATGGTGGCTGGCAAGACTAGGAGAAGCTTTCGCTACACGCTCTCCCTCCCACACGAGGTGGACATGCAGCAGTTCAATCGGTGTCAGATGACCAAAAGCATACTGTAGTACTCCTACAGTGCAGTAGTAATCCATCATTGTTCGACTTCCCGAAGAGGCGAAGAACCAAGCGCAGCCTAGACACTTGTGTGGTAGTTTCATGTGTGGAGTAGTCTAGGATAGCGTGTATCGTGCCTGTAAGCTTAAAATCGTTGGGGTCGGCTCCATGCTATGTGGCCGTCTCGAAGTTTTAAAAAAAATAGTATTCTATCCCTACTTGTCACCCTGGTGATTGTGGTGGGTAAATGTTAGAGGTTGCAGCAAATATATTTTACACTGCGGGTCTTTCAGCCAAGTTTAGAGGCAAGCATGTGGGGCCAGTGCTATGATGTGTCGCGTCAACTCGTACAACGAGGAGAAGCTTGATTTTACTACTACACGCCTTCTCCCTCGCCCATGCGCCCTGAGTCGAGGAGGTGGACGTCGTTGATGGATGCATCTCTTCTTCTTGCCTCCTGTAACCAGCACTGCATCGCCTCGTGGCCTTAATGTTTTATTAGTATAGTACTCCCTCTGTTCCCAAATATAAGTCTTTCTATAGATTCCAGCAAGTGACTACTACATACGGAGCAAAATGAGTGAATCTACCCTCTAAACTATGTCTACATACATTTGTATGATGTATTCCATTTGAAATAGTATCTAAAAGGCTTATATTTAGGAACGCAGGGAGTATATGGCATTTTTATTCCAGTCTTAATGTTTTCACTGTGAGGTGGGTAAATGTTAGAGGTTGCAGCAAATATATTGTACACTACGGGTCTTTCAGCCAAGTTTAGAGGCAAGCATATGGGGCCAGTGCTATGATGTGTTGCGTCGACTCGTACAACGAGGAGAAGCTTGATTTTACTACTACACGCCTTCTCCCTCGCCCATGCGCGCAGTTGCTCGCAGACGAGGACAGGCTTTTGCTTATAGTACTTCTACAACAAGCTATCCCTCTCGCTCGTGGTGGACGGACATGCAGCAGTGGATTCGACACTGTAGAAGCAGTAGTAGTAACATCATTGTTCGTCTTCTCGAAGAGGCGAAGAGCCAAGCGCAACCCGAACGTGGCAGTTGCGAACATTGGAGCATGCATATAGCCAGCCTCTCGCATGAGACAACATTGCTATGTGAGCCCACTATTGTACTAGTACGTACAACTACTTGCTAGTATAGCCCTATAAACCAGAAAGGAGTATTTGCCCATCTAGAGATTTCAACAAGTGACTACACTATGAGACGGAGTACATATAGAGCAAAATGAGTGAATCTGCACCATAAATAAATACGTAGTTCTATCATTTTCCTCTCCGAGGTGCACAATATTGAGTATACTGACTATTCTCTATTTGAAACGCATTTACATTTTTTTAACACAGTATAGATGCAAGCTCTCATATACACGCGCATACACTCACCCCTATGAACGCACACACGCACGGCACTATCATCTTGAAATTTACGAAGTCACCATAGGCACCTCGTCATCGACGGGAACGTCTCCTGACATGCGATAGACGTGAGTGGCAGTCGCCTCCATAGGTGCTTGAATGCCAAGGAGGGAGAGCGTAGCGGTTCTCGAGATGTTGAACGATCAGTGATGCATCCTCAATTACATGCAAAGGGAATTAATTGGAGAAGCAGAATAGAGCCAGCACAATGTGAATGCAACAGAGTTTGGACTCTCATATAAAGTCGCCCCACCACTCCAATCCATCTACTCCCAGTCTCTATGCAACACTGCTCACTCCAATCCAAGACCAAGTGACCAGAAGCCACAAGAACCTATGGAGGCGATGGACGCGAGCGGCAGTCGGCTGTGCCAAATCATCCAAGGCGCCAACCTGCGGCCCTGCACTGTGCAGCGTTTCCAGATGGTGCTGGCGATCGCTGGCATCATAGCCCTCGCCGACGCCGGCTTCGCCTCTCGCATGGACGACATGATGGTCAACTCCATCCGGAAGTTCACCGCCGTCAAGAAGCACACAGGCGACCTTGCCGTACTGCTCCAGCTCGCGCGCCCAGGCTCCTCATTGCCTGCCACCCTCATCGGCCTCCATGGTGATGAACTCTTTCAAGCCCTGGTGGCCCTGCAGGTGCCGGAGGTCGCGACAAAGAATGTGCACCTCGAGGCCGCGCTCGCTGTGCAGCGCCTCGCCATGCAAGAAACCGTCGACATGCACATCCACGTCTATGAGGAAATAGTTTACATAGGCCACTACAAGGCAAGCGAGGACAGAAAGATGTTTGCCTTCTTCCAGCGGCTGGAATCTTTGGACGCCATTGTTCAGAAGCACGTCAACCTGGCCACAAAAGCCGCTGCTACTTAGGCGTCGTTCGGTGGGCCGGCGCCCTGAGTCGAGGAGGTGGATGTCGTCGATGGATGCATCTATTCTTCTTGCCTCCTGTAACCAGCAGTCCAGCACTGCATCGCCTCGTGGCCTTGATGTTTTATTAGTATAGTACTCCCTCCGTTCCCAAATATAAGTCTTTCTAAAGATTCCAGCAAGTGACTACTACATACCGAGCAAAATGAGTGAATCTACACTCTAAACTATGTCTACATACATCTGTATGTTGTATTCCATTTGAAATAGTATCTAAAAAGGCTTATATTTAGGAACGCGGGGAGTATATGGCATTTTTATTCCAGTCGTAACGTTTTCACTGTGAGGTGGGGCCGCAGTTGAGCAAACCCACCCCGCCCACCGGGCGTCGGTCGAGTTTAGAATTAGAAGAGAGAAATGAGGGAGGAGAGCTAGCTGTAGCACGGACGTTGTTGTCAGATGGGACTCATGTTGATAGAATAGGAGTACTGAGCACTCGTGCCTCTTTTTTTTGAGGGAAAAATTAGTCGTATGTCTAGCAGTACCGCTAATTGGGTTCGTGCGACCTATAGCTATCATCACTTTAGGTCTCCTTTTCGAATCGCAGCTATGCTAGTTGTAATGGGAGTATCATAAGCGGTATCATGCATGCCAACTAGATTTTTCGGATGATGTGGCACATAATTAAATGAGGACATGTGGGACATAGAGCATCTGGGTCGTAGTGCATGTACGACTCGGAGCATATGTCGGGGTACTTTACATTTCAGACCTCACGAATTACATGCAAACCCCCCGCAGAAGAATAAATAAATGAATGAATTACTACATGAAACCGGATTATTTTCGTAGAAACCGGAGCACATTCATTAAATTTTGGACATAACACGTTTATAAAAAATGATCGGACCTAAACCAATCTAAGGGCCTCTTTGATTTTTCCGCCAAAAAAGGGCCTCTTTGATTCGCAGGATACTGAAAACACAGGAATGGGGAAAGTATGATGGCAATGAACCGAGACGAGGAGAACTCTAACTCAGTTAGAGGTTAGAGTTAGATTCTAACCCTGAACTAACTCTAAACCAAAGAGGTGTATGGATGGCAGGGTTAGATTGACAATAAATGCTCTTTCTCAGTCATTTGACTACTTTGGACCCTATTTCCTGTCGGATTTGGTGTGGCCGGCTCTTCTGTGGCCTCCTCCCGCTCACAATTGACATAAATGAACCATCTTTATAAATCAAGCATGCAAAACATGATAATTTTTACTTTGTCCATACAAATGAGATATCCCACTTAAACATACAAGTCGTTAGTCAAGCTTCACCAAGAAAAACACTCCATGAAACAAAGCATGAGCTAACTCACCACAGAAGTCATTCACGATAGGGAGGGAGCCCGGAGCCCCTCACGCACCGAGGGAGAGGAGCTCGCCATCGTGGCTCAGGAGGAAGGCTCTGTAGAGCCCAAGCCCCGGGAACCCCTCCGATGCCGGCCCTTGCGAGTTGAGATCGACACCGGCATGGGTAGCAGAGCCGCTTGCCGCTGACTGGGAACTTAATCTTTGGGCCTCTAGAAATAATGCAAGCCTGAAACTAAAATACCTAGAAAGGTGAACTGAATCTTTGGCCCTCTAGAAATAATGCAAGCCTGAAACTGAAATACCTAGAAAGGTGAACTGAATCTTTGGGCCTCTTGAAATAATGCAAGCCTGAAACTGAAATACCTATAAAGAATCTTTGGGCCTCTAGAAAGATTTATTACCTCCTCAAGCAGCATCAAACAATTCCATGTGTGCACCACAAATCTATACCAAGTTTGATCAGGATCTACTTTTCCAAATCAGAATTAGCGCTAGAGCGAGCATGATCAATGATATGGCTGTGAGACAGAGAAGGAACAAACAAACTCACCCCTCTCGCGACCTCCCTGGTAGATGCGCCGCCGCCGCGCATGACAGAGGGAGAAAAACGACTGAAGGGGGGGCGGGGCAACCTTCGAAGGCCGGAGGGAGAGGGCAGCCGGAGTAGGGTGGCGGAGGCCGGAAGGAGATCGAGGGCGGCCGGAGGAGAGAGAGGGCGAGCGATGCTTGGGCGGGAGGCCCTATGGGGAACAAAGAGGAGTCATGCGAGAGGGGGGAGCGATCCGGTGCGGGTAGGGGAGATTTTTTCTTGTTCTCTTTTACTGGGCCCGAGGATAACTAACCCAATTAGAACCTCTCCATCGGGCTAGTTTTTTTTTGCTGGGTTAGAGCAAACTATCTCGAACTAACCCTCGTGTTTCGATAATTTGAGGCTATTTCAACCCAAACTAGCTCTAACTCAGGGATCCAAACAAAGATGAGTGTTACTGTACATGCTACAGTGTGGATCGTAGCACATTGTTTTTTATGGCCATATCACCACATTATTTTCTACTGCTGGTTCACTGGGCTGCCGCGGTTCGCGCTGCTGGTTCACTGGGCTGCCGTGGTTCGCACTCCTCCGACCTGAATAGTAGTAGTACTAGTATATAATGCATCATTCTTTGCTCCTTCTTATTACTCCGACATGTGGGAGAGCCAGCATCCGGGTCGACGTGTCATGCACCAGATTAGAGCGCGAAACGGAAGGGAGTGGCAGTAATTCATGACTATAGTGAGTGGTCATATCACAAGTCTTTCCAGTAGTAACGCGTCGTCAAATCGCACAGCCCGACCTTTCCAGCAGTATCTCTACTCTTATAAAAAACAGAGTTGGTGATGATGGTGTGCCTTCCATCGTGCAATATAAGCCGTCTGATTTATATCTGACGGATAGGAAGGGAAAATGGACATTTTGCAAACAGATACCCATAGCCACTCAACATTTGCAAATAAGGCCTTCTGTCGTTCATCCTTTTCTCCCACAAGATAAACTACTCATACAAATGCATCTTGATGTTCCATGCAACGCATGGGCATCTTGCTAGTGATTGAGAATCCGCCACTCGCTCACCCTCCTCGCCTCCCTGTCAAACCGCCTACCCGAAAACTGCCGCGCGTACCGCCCGGGAAAAGCCCCGCCCTCAACTTTTAACTACGCGAAAATAGTTCGAGCTTGTTCGTTCTATATAAATACTTACAGTATGTTTATTCACCCGTGGGGTTGTTCAATGAATGGAGGGGCGGGGAGCACAAGTGAACAATACTAGTACTACTAGTAGTAGTAAGTAGGAGTCGTACAGTAGTGACCTTAAATAGTAGAGAGTTTCTTTTCTTTAATGCCACGTACACAAATTGAAACACTTGTTGTGGAGAGAAAAGATAATCACTACACTATATATGTACGCAAGGGCTTGAGTGCTTGCTTTACTAGGGTTGCTCTCTTCATTCTCTCCCATTCTCTCGTCCTCTCCACATATAAACAAGACAGCGGTAGCGACATTTTCTCTCTGCTCACCGCTGGTCACAGATCCGGCCGGATCCCTTCGGCCGGTGTGTGTAGAGGACTAAAAGGTGCATCGTTCACACGGTCATCACCGCTGAAGGAGGAAACCCACAGCTGCCGGAGGGGCCCGATCCTCTGCCCGTGTCGTTCTCTCCAACACAGCGCCAGCTCAGAAGGTCCTCCGACCCTTCTTCCTCCCTGTCGTATTGTCCGCAGATCCGACCTGCCGCCGCCGACATCCCGGCGACCCTCAGGTATAAGTTCTTCAAAAGCGGCCTTGCTCTACTGCCCCAGCTCCCCACGTGTCAGCATGTGCATCTTTTTCTACTCCCATCAGCTCCTCCAAAGCCACCTAAATTTTTAGTATTATTAGAGGCAAAGCTACTTCATGCATTCGAATCTAGGGCTTTGTTCAAACAACGAAGAAAGGGGGAAAGTTGTAGCATGAATCCAGGACTTGATTCAAAGAGGAAATATTATGGTGAAAGTAGTAGAGACCGGATACCCAACCTGTCTCTTGGCTGAAAAGGGAAATAATGGGAAAGCGCAGTACAAACTGGATAAGGAACAGATCTATTATTCGTTGAAAAAAGGATAGAAAGTGGCGGCTGGTGGACAAGTCAACATAGTATGTACAGGATTAGATTTGCTGCCCTCACATAGTAAAAGGTCTCCAGGATTGAATTGCTGCCCTCACATAGTAAAAGGTCTCAGGATTAGATTTGCTGCCCTCACATAGTAAAAGGTCTCCAGGATTAGATTTGCTGCCCTCATATAGTAAAAGGTCTCTAGGATTAGATTTGCTGCCCTCACATAGTACAAGGTCTCCAGGATTAGGTTTGCTGCCCTCACATACCATGAACAAACTCGGCATCACCACTTTATGCCTCCTTGTAGGTACATTGTGCTGATGCGTCCACTGTCGCATGTCCTTATACCAACCTTTTGATGTTGTTAATGTAAGGGTGCATGTAAAATGAAGCAATCACACTGTTACCTTAGGGACATGTCTAACAAGTGTTATTGTTAATCTAATGCCTCCAGTGATAAGATGCAATTAAACTGTGTTACAAATGGCACTTCCTGCTGTTTTCCCCAGTATGATAAGTAAGTTGTTCCTTTACGCTGCTGAGTGTCCTGGTGTCCCCACGGTCCCATGCCCTTACACCAACTCTTTAGCTGTTGTTGATTTACTGTGTCTGGTAAACAAGCAATGCCACCATTAAAGTAATCCCATATTTGAGGAATCTCATTGTTAATCGTAATGCTTCTGGTATCATGAAGCATTGCTGACATTTTAAAATTTCTATTGTCCTTGCGTGATTGCCATGAACATAATTAAGATGCTTCTTTTCATTTTGTATATGTTTCGTATATTCTTATTGACCAGCAACTGTTTACTTTCTATCCTTTTGTGCAGATAGGGATATCCATTTCACCTTGTTGCTATTGTGACCTTTTGGTGAACTGCACAAAACACTTTTTTTGGAATGAGTGTCTTGTGAAGTTCAACTAAAATGTCACGTGGGCAACATCTCTCAATTTTGGTGGAACTGCACAAAATGGTGATTGGAGTTTCCAAAATCTCCGTCAAGTTCTGCTGGTAATCTCGTGTAACATTCTATTAGCCTTTGCAAGATGAGCCGTCACTGTCACCACAATGGCACTTTATTTTAGTGGAACTGCACAAAAGGATAAGAAAATTATAGTTGCACCTTACATGAGCCGGACAGCCAACCTTAATGTTCCTCAATTTTAGTGCAACTACTAAAGAAGAACCTGCCAGCTCACGAGAGCAAGTACTTCTTGCTAGCTGAATGATGCAATCTTTGCTTCATTTCAGGTGAACTGCAGAAACAGGCGCATGAATTGAATCATGAAACTCCAGGCAGGCCTCATCCAAGTGGAGCTATAGGTTGAGTTCAAGGAGGCCACTATTAAAGTGAAATCATGCTCTCCTTGTTTGTGTTGTGCAAACAGGAATACTCAACTACAGATGTTGTGACGGTCAAGAGCATTTGCCAAGTTCTTCGATTGTATGACATGGCTAGCCAAGATGGATTTAATCCCGATATTCACTTTATTAAAAGGCTCTAATGGGTTGGTTCTGAATCTTGCAAGCTGGGAATCAATGAGATGTGTAGGAATCTTTGTTGTACTTATTATTTGAATCTTATTTGTTGGTTCTGAATCTTGCAAGCTGGGAATCAATGAGATGGGTAGGAATCTTTGTTGTACTTATTATTTGGATCTTATTTGTTGGTTCTGAATCTTGCAAGCTGGGAAACACGGCGTGATGATGCAGAGGACAACAACCATAACAAACAGTTCAAACTTGGTAGTATTATCTTTGTGAAAGTGGGACAAATGTGCTGATTGTGTGCGTCCTGAGAATAATAGTTCTAATTGTCGTGCATGTTGATCCTGTGGCACTGATAGAACGAGCCAATGCATTGGTTGTTTTAAGTATAAATTTTTATTAAAGCTAATGAAATTTAAGTAAAGTGACCAATAACTTCTGTTATTGTAGTACCAATACAGACCCGCTCGTGAACCGACGTGTGGCCGGAGTAGGTTTCTTAATGGAGGCGTTTGAATGCGCCGAGGGTGCATCTTCTGCCGGGCGTGCAGCGGACGAGAGAGGGGTAGTAACTGTTGTCGCCTGTACACACTTAGTTTACTGTTGAATCCAGTTCCCCAAGAGCTGAAAAACGAACTGCTGCCGCAGCCTACACACTCGTTCACTTGAAGAGACTCCAATGGCGATCCGAGGGGTGAGCCTGCTGGATATAGACTTCAGCAAGGAGTTCCCCTTTGAGTTCGTCGTTCAGTCCTATGGCTGCACTAAGTTGAATGTGATGTACACCAATGATCCGGACTCGGTGAAGCTCTGCCTCGTCGAGTTCAAGCAGTACCTACAGGACGAGAAAGCACAAGGTTGCGGGACTAGACCTTGTGCCCATCCATTCGTCTCCTGACACGGACCAGCGGATCGCCGTCGCCCAGGTATGTGTGCGGGACGAGGTTCTAATATACCACTTCTGCAGGGCCATCAGAGGTTCTGGAGCATTCGCCCGTTTCATCGGCAACGTCGACTGCACCTTCACTACGGTGGAGAGAAGGAAGAACGTGACGATTCGTCCATCTGGTGCAACAAGCTTGTTGACATCCAAAAGCAATACAAGATCATCAGCAACGGGCAGGAGAAGGACTCCATGGTTGACCTCACCGAGACCATCATCGACCCCTGATACGCCAACATGAAAGAAGACAACAATACCAAGGACGTGAACACATGGGAGGTACCTCTGAATCTAGCCTACATAACCTACGCGGTCAAGGACGCATACGCATGCTACAACATGTACAGGCAGATCTTGGACATGAGGGTGTGTCTGCAGTCTGCTTCCCGTAACCGACGAGTACACGGACAGCCGCAGCGTCATGATCAAGCGTGCCAGGAAGGTTTAGATGTCGTACTTTATCTGTTTATAAGCACCTTTATCATCTGAGTGTTTCATGCATTAGCCTATGTGTCGGAATTATCTGTTTTATCCGAAATATTTCTTTAAGAACCCATTAACCTGACTGCTTTTTTAGTGGCTATTTGCTTATGTATGTAACTAGTTCACTTGTCCGTTAAAAAAACTAGTTCACTCAGCTGCCGTGCTTTGAATCTCCTTCCTCCCAACATATTCCCCACCTTAGGTGGACCCAGCAGGTCCCTGAATTTTCTCCCACTTTCTTTTTCGATGTAAACTGAGTTTTCTCCCAGTACTTTTCCCTACAACCAACTCAACTGTCCCACGTCTAGCCTAAAAAATAATAATACCCCACGTACTATTAACTCATCAAATTCAAATGATATTTTATTTCGTAAGTTGAAAGTTCTTACAAAATAATAATAATAATTGTTTATATATAACTTGGCAAGTTAACTTCTAGTGATTGCGTACATAAGCTTGCAAAGATTTTACTGACCAATGCAGTAATAGACGTGCAATCATGTGTTTATGTTTTTAAAACATTTCTCCGTCTAGCCCAACATGATATTTTCACCCAGCCCAGCAAGTCCACGGATTTCGAGAAAAATGCAAATGGGATTTATATTCTACCATATATAAATGGGCTGCATAGATGCTACATCATTGTTTCACCCAGCCCACCACATGGACTAAAAAAACAAATGGACTGGTTGACATGTGGGCCAGTAGGTCGCAGCCTAAGAAGGCATTGGATTTACGTCCAACGGTCGGCATTCTTCTTCAATCTCTCATCTTCTTCCCCTAGTGCTGCCGGGACCGCCTGCTCCAGCCTTCGGCGTCCAACGGCGTTGTTTTGCGCTCCTCGGTGAAACGCTACCCCGCCGACGGCCAGGCCATCCCTCTACTCCGCACCTCCTGTTATTCTCTGTCGAGTGTAGGCCCACCCTGCACCCGAATCAGTCAAGTTTCCCACTCATCTCCGTCTGCGACTCCACTGCTGCGTCTTCCTCGTCTCCGGGTCGTTCTAGTCTGGGGTCTCACCGTCGTCCCCCGCCTCGGTGCACTCGGCACGGCGTGGTCAACATACGAGTCATCAAAAGAGGACTGTATGTTGAGAGCCTGACGGCTGGGACCCACGAGGTCCATGGTGGCAGGCAAGGAAAGTTCCTCCTTATTACACACTGTACATGGACTATACGTGGGAAGGGCTTATGTATTTCACGAAAAAAATGTTCCCCCCGCTGACAGGTCGGACCCACCAGCTTTATCTTCGCACGCAAGGAAGTGCCTCCTTATTACGCACAAAAAAATGAATACCCCCTGCTAGATGGGACCCACCATAGTGGGTGGCTGACTTGTGGGCCTACTAAGTTGACGGGGTCAGAGGGCTTTGTCAACTTAGTCAATATGAATGATTCTAGCTCCAGTGACCATACGATGTCCATCCAACAGCCATAGTGCTTCTTCAACCTCTGGTCTTCTTGCTCCAGCCGCCCAAAGAAGCGCCAGTCGTGCTGCGTGCTCCTGCCTCTCGTGGTCGGCTGTGATGCTGCGGAGGCCTCACCGCCCCCTACTACTCCCACTGCTGGCCCAGGGCATCCCTCTACTCACCCACACTCCCCTGGTATTCTGCGGCCACGGCAGCCTCACGCTGCAGCCGAACCAGTGAACCCTCGTACTCCTCTCCGCGTGAGCATCCACTGTCGCGTCTTCCCCAGCTCCATCTTCCCCTTCCTAGGCCTCACCGTCGTCCACCGCCTTGGTGCTCTCGGCGCGGTGTGGTCAATGTGGTCAATGACTGACTTCCATCGGAAGAGTACTGTAGGTGGAGAGGCGGACAGCTGGGTCCACGGCCACAGCCCAGTTTTTTTGTGATTTTCCAAGTAAGTCGCTTTGTCAGGCCTGTTGGGCTGCAAATCTTTCAAGACGAGGAGAGCTTCATTCGGCTAGCCGAGAAAATGGCCTATCAGTAATGAGAAATGGGTTGTACATTTTTAAAACACATCAAATTGGCAATTAGTTTCAAATTTCTTTTTTTCATTTCGAGATTCAAATTGCATTGATTTTTATGCGTGGACAATTTGTTGGATTTTATATTGATATACATTTATTTTTAAAATCAGTTTGAATGTGACTCAAAATTTCGAGATTAAAAACAGTTCGGACCGCACCGAAATATGCAAAATTTCGTATAATTTTTTAACCATGGCCACAATATGGGTTGTAATGCTAACAAAAAGAATATGGGCTCCAAAAAAACCTTAAGAATTAGCAAATGGGTTGTAAATTATTAGAAATAATGGTAGATGGGTTGTATGTTGTTTTCCACAGATTTGAGGCTTTCCTAAAAAAAGGTTGATGCACAAGCAATGACTGTTGGATGTCCATCCAACGGCCGTCGTGCTTCTTCAATCTTTGCTCTTCCTGCTCCAGCCGCTCAAACAAGCGACGGCGGGACTGCCTGCTCCCTCCTCTTCGTGGCCGATTGTGCTGCCGCGCAGGCCTCCCCGCCCCACCGTACTCCCATCGCTCGGCTAGCCATCCCTCTACTCACCCACACCTGCTGTTATTCTCTAGCGATGGCAGACGAAGCAGTAAACCCTCGTACAGTCGTACTCCCCTCCGCGTGGGAAACAACTGCCGAGTCTTCCCTGCCTTCGTGTCGTTCCCTTCCTAGGCCTCGCCGTCGTCCACCGCCCTGGTGCTCTCGGCGCGGCTTGCTCAACATGGTCAACGACCGACATGCATCTGAAGTGGACTGTACATGGAGAGGCTGACAGCTGGGTCCACGGCCACAGCAAGTAAGTGCCTCCTTATTACGCGCAAAATAATTATTCCTCCACCTGACAGCAGGGACCCACCCGACGGGCCACCGTATTTCGCGAAAAAACATTTCCCCCTGACTGCTGGGACCCACCAGTTACATCTTCTTACGCAAGGAAGTGCGTCCGGGCAAAAAAACGATTCGCCCCCCTGACTGCTGGGACCCACCAGCTACATCTTCGCACGCAAGGAAGTGCCTGACAGTCGGGACCCACCTGGTCGAAGAGTACGTAGCATTGTCATTCTGGTCGCGAATGTGTATGTACATACTGGTGGATGTAGAGGCGCGCACGTGTCGTAGTAGAGGCGCGCACGTGTCGTAATAGAGGCGCGCATGTAGCATGTACACGTATGTACAGCGGCCAGGGCGCAGGAAAGAAAATACGGCCATATATGTGTACATATGGGCGGGGTCTCGAATGCCTACTCGCGCATATATACGTACGGCCAGGGCTCGTGTACATGGTTGGGTCGGAACGGAGAAACAGCGTCATCATCATGTTCATGGGGAGCCAACCGGCTGGGTCGGAACGAAATGTGTCGTCGTGTTCATCGGGAGGGCTTGGATGGAACAGGCGATGGAAACGAGGCCTGGCATACCGCAGAACGGAGGAAACGGCCTTGTGTTCGACCGGCCATGTTCGAAACGGGATCCTGTTCATCGGAAAGGGTCTGGCGTACCGCAAAACGGAGGAAATGGACCTCCTACGGTCAAAACGGGGGTCCTGTTGATCGGGAGGGGTGTGGCGTACCGCAAAATGGATGAAACGGACTTGTGTTGGAGCGCTACGGTCGAAACGGGGGTCCTGTTCATCGGGAGGGGTGTGGCGTACTGCAAAACGGGACTCCACGGGATACTTTTCATCTCCACCGTCGACCTCCTCTAGCCTCCACGGGGCTACTATTCATCCACCGTCGACCTCCTCTAGCCTCCACCTGCGACTGTTCATCCACAGGCTCCTGTTCATCCAGCCTCCACCGTGCGCTACTCCACCGGCTACTGTTCAACCACCCCTCTCCACGGGCTCCTGTTCAACCACCCCTCCACGGGCTACTATTCATCCACCCCTCCACCTTCTACTGTTCATCCAGCCCTCCACGGGTTCGTCCTGTTCATCCAGCCCTCCACGGGGTCCTGTTCATCCAGCCCCAACCGGCTCGATCGATCGGGGTCCTGTTCATCCAGAGGCAACGCCACGGGTCTTGTTCATCCACTCCCACCGCTCACTGTTCATCCAAACCCCCCGCAACGCTCACTGACGGTGTCCTGGACTAGGGGGTACTCAACGCGTCGTCTCCCGATCAGTTGGATTGGGCCGAGGACCCCCATGGCCCTATACTCATGGGCCAGTCCGGACAGCTGCCGCATACAAGGAAGAATCCACAAGACTTGGCGATCAAGACAAGGACTCCTCCCCCACCGACGTATTCGGCTAGGACTCTTGTTATCCTAGGCCTCTGGTGCATTATATAAACCAAGGCCAGGCTAGTCGATAGATATACAACAACAATCATACCATAGGCTAGCTTCTAGGGTTTAGCCTCTCTGATCTCATGGTGGATCAACTCTTGTACTACCCATATCATCAATATTAATAAAGCAGGAGTAGGGTTTTACCTCCATCGAGAGGGCCCGAACCTGGGTAAACATTGTGTCCCTTGCCTCCTGTTACCATTGATCCTAAGACGCACTGCTTGGGACCCCCTACCCGAGATCCGCCGGTTTTGACACCGACATTGGTGCTTTCATTGAGAGTTCCGTTGTGTGATCGGCGAAAGGATCAATGGCTCGACTGCAGGTCAACTGCGACGTCGGCTTCTTCGTCACCGGCTCGACTGGTCACCTTGGCTTGTCCGAGGACTATGCCCTACCTCCGATCGTCATGTTCGGATGAAGGCCTTCATCAACACCAACTCCGATCTCTATCAAGATCATGGAGGAGTCATCCATGGAGCTCGGGGGCTCAACGTCAACATTGCCCTCAGGCGACCGTGCTGTTTTTCTGGACAGCAAACTTGTATCCGCCGCCACCGCCTCCTCGAGTGTCGCTTAAACGATTACTTCGGTGGAATTATGCGGAATTAAGTCTACAACAACCCTGCAAAAATTTCATCGAGTTCCGATGGAGGAATCTCCGGCAATCTCCGATATACCGGAGCCCTGTTGAATCTGGACGAGAATCCGGACGAGTTTAGGGCGTGGTATCCAGCATCTAGCTCGGATGTCCTTTGGAGGATCCACCCGTTGATTTTCTGCCGAATTCCCATATCTACCACCTGCCAAAAATTCAGCTCGATTCGACCGTCCAAACTCCGGGAAACTTCTGATTAGTGCATCACTTTTTTGATCTGTTTTTTGCGCGAGAACGACTCCGACCCGAATTCATCTTCTTTATGAACGGGATCTCGGACATCCTTTTTGAAGGAAGTTTTCGTATGGTGTGCTGTGTTTTATTCTCAAACACATTCCAGTAGTATTAAAAGTATTCTTGCAATACGAACTTCATCGTCGCGCCGGTGTCAAACCAGCCCGACAACATCACTCCACAGTGGCCGACCTGCGTTAGACACGTCGTCGCTTTGTTGAGCCGAGCTCAATTTCTTCGGATCATCATCTCAGCCAGCCGAACAATAGTTCGGCATAGCGAAGGATAAATCTTCACCAACATCGCCGCCCCACGGATTACACGGAGCGGGCACACCTGCATCGCCACACGGTCACTTCATCAAGCCGGCATCAACCACGTCACGACCTGCATCGCTGGACCGGGGGCTTCATCATCTCTTCATCAACCTACTCCGGAGACTTCGGTGTCGCTGGCCGACCAGCTCCGTCATGTTAGCTGGACCAAGGGCTTTGCCTCGGCGAGCCAACCTTTGCCTGCATCGTCGTGCCGTTGCTTTATCGCCCATCAGGCGATAGGTGTGCGGATCGAGTCCCAATTTTGGGAATCACTTTTCTTCGGATTGCTACAACAAATAAACCAGGTGCTATTAATCTAGTATTTTTTGCTTGTTAGGATTCATTTTTCCCAATGAATTATTACTCTGGTTTGTCCGTCATATGTACGCAGGTCTATCAAATGGTGGCCTCATTAACGACGGTCGCATGGTGGTTCGGTCAGTTTCCGTACATAGTCCGGCGAACGCCGCATCCGGAACTCGAACCGACCTGTGAATTCAGGCCTTGCCATGCCTTTACCGCATCACGCCGCCGCCCTGCATCGACAATGACTATGGCGCCAGGCCATATTTCTTTTATTACTCACTTTGCATAAATTATTTGTTATGCAACGATTTTTTTTATTTTTATTATTATTACTATTATCTCCGGTTTGCACTATTTTTTGTGCACAGGAAAATGATCCAGCCGGACTATATCCTTTGGCGTCACCTCGGCTGGACGGGGGGCTTCGTCAACACTTCATTACCCCATGCTGGGGAATTCGGCATCACCCTGCCGTCCTGCATTGACCGTGCTATGTCACCACTTCGGAGTGCCGAGCTCTTTGCTCCGCCACCTCGGGACCGGCTCGGGGATGGAACCTTGTCCCGCATCAAGCTCGGACCGCGTCATCAATACCGAACACATTAACCAGCTAAGTTGTCTTCATGCTCAAAGTTTTAAATTTTTAACTTGTGTTCGGCTCGGCCAAGCATTATACTTTTTTGGAAAAAAGTTGCTTGTAAAAATTTCCTTGTCCAAACTTTGTTTGTGACGCGCAAATTCAAATACCCCGTTTACTTGGGGGCTTCCTTCATGAAGCTTTTTCCTCTTGCATATGGTTATACTTGTACGGCTTCGTTCCTTGTTCGTGTATTACGCCACAATATGCACCATATTGACTTAAGCGATTTGCAAGCTGGGTTGCCTGGCTCCTGTGCTTACCCCTACGTTCCCGATTGTTCGGCTAGGGAGTAAAGGGAGCACCTCTGCGATTGTCACGATCGGGTCACCCGAGCCGGACCTCAGACTGGGTGAAGCCGAAAGCTAGCGCTCTTATTGTTTTCAATCATGGTCGGCACACAACGGAACTCATGAGTACAAAAAATCTATTGCACAAGTCTCATAATAACAATGAGCACCGAAGAAAGGTATCGGTGGGGGTACTATTTTCTTCGAAGATGCTTCTTACTCTTCGCAGTAATATAGCATAAGTTCCCTGAGCGCGCTTTGTCTGTTACAGCCTTATGGCCTGATTGCCTGGTTATTGGAAACACCGTCGATATTCTCGACAGATGGAGTACATAACACTTTTCGGTCCTTGACCGAAGAGGGAGAAGCCGACGGTCGGTTAAGACGCGTTTAAAGTTCGGTTGAACATAGATATGATATAAGTACTTCGGTACATGCAATCATTCTTTTACCCAAGTCACTTGGGGGCTCTTAAATTTATATGAGCCGTTTTATGATAAGTGTTTTTCTTCTTAGTCGTTGCAGAGTTTTTATTATTATTTATCACTCCTTTTCTCGACACGAGTGTGCGGTCACTAGCCAGGGAGCCTAATTTCTCTCTCAAAACCGCTAGAGTTAGTTTTCTAAACTGGCCTAATGAGAAGTACTCCGCCTTCGGGATGGGAGACTGAAGCCGTAGGCTGGCCCGCTTGAAGTCTTGAGATAGGATGTGTCATGTTAAAGCACGGCAGAAGCACTTTTTTTCTAAAGTCCAATTTTCGGATTGGCACCGAACACTTGATCTTGTTCGGACGTCATGTTTTTACTGACGTTTTTTGGTTTTCCAAGCTTTTGGCACTTTTAAACTATTTGTGTGTTTTCAGCACAAGTCTCGCAGTGCAACGCCGGACACCTTTAGAGATTCGGCAAAAACATTCTCGGATATTGCTATATATGCATCAATTTCAAACTGTGTCTTCGGTCAATAGTTGGTTTGCCCGGCTCCCGCGCTTGCCTCCTATGTTCTGCTTTGTTCGGCTAGGTGTGCAAAGGGAGAACCACTGTGATTGTGCTTCCAACTCGCATGGTCAAGCACCTCAGTGGAGAAAGCCGAAAACTGACTGTCACAATAAGCGTAAACTGGTCGGCGATCCGATGACGGTATTAAATGACGGGCCATTCATAACAATGGCCGAAGTGTTTACGGCTTGACCTCGACTGTCGTCGAACACTACCGGGGGCTATTAACTGGCCTCCCAAAGTAAATCCTCGATATTTTGCTCCTACATTGGAGCTGAGGTTTCATGATCATGCTTAGCATGACAACCCAATGAAAGGAACCGATAGCGGGACTATTTTCTTTGGAAGACATTTCTTCTGTTAAACAGTAATATAACATGTCTCTCCGTGTACCTTTGTTTATAAAACCGTATGGCCAGATTGCCTTGTTTGTTGTAAATCTTTGCCCTCATAAAGGCTTTATAAAGTAGGACAAACACTCCTCGGCTATTGGCCGAGGAGGTGGAAGCCGATGGTCGGTCAACAAATTTTTGTACAATGAGGATCCGAGCATTAATGACGTAAAGTACTTGGATACATAGAGTCATTACACATAATTTGTGATTTTACTATGGATATCGATCCTTAATTCGGCCTCCCGTGCCCGCATTAAGGCTCGGGGGCTACTGGGCTTCGGGCTTATTATTTACAAATATTAAAGGGGCACATCGATCCCCTGATCTGGTGTTGCCACCCGACCAGTGTCTCGGGGGCTACTGCATTGCCTGTTCTATGCAGAAAATTTTAAGTGCAATACAGTTTCCAAGGAGATTTTGATCCTCAGGTTGGTCGGCCGCACCCAACCTGAGTCTCGAGGACTGAGCACGCCGCTTTTTGTGTCCCGAAGTATTCTGCCGAGCTAGGACTTGATCCTCAGACCGATTTTGCAAATCAACCTGAGTCTCAATGGCTACGGGGATCAGCGGTCTTATGTCATCCTTCATGTGCATCTCGGGTTTTAGACCGATACCCACCTTGAGAGTTACTGGCTATGTATCTCGGCAGAGAATAAATTGCACCAATCAAAAATATTGACAAAAATCGGCCCACATTCGGGAAGGTGCACCACCTCAGAAGCAGTCCGGCATAAAGCTCGGGCACTAGTGGATGGCTCCATAGAGGGCATTTCCGGCATTAAGCTTGGCTAAACTCCTTCAAACTTCTTTGAACCAAGGTGATTTACGACACCTCGGATACAGTCCGATGTTGGAGCTCGGATACATAGTCCGGTGTTGGAGCTCGGATACATTCCGGCGTTAGAGCCGAGAAGCAGTCCGGCATTGGTGCTCGGCTGCAAGAGATACCTTGAATGCAGTCCGGCGTTAGAGCTCGGACGCAAGGGGACACTGCCTCCCGCGAACAACTCCGAACCCGAGGTGTGGCATAAAAATAACAAGGCATTGATAAAGGCCGGAAACTTAAAGGGGCTCCTCGGATACCCGACGTATAAACTCATCAAATGCAATTCGGTGATCCTCAAGATAGAAGATGAGAAGATTTGTTGAACCAGTTTTCAAGACCGGCAACCAAAGGTGAAGAACAGTTCGGAAGAATCGAGGAGCGTCCCTAACTTGAAGACCGGTTCAGGGGGCTACTGACGGTGTCCTGGACTAGGGGGTACTCAACGCGTCGTCTACCGATCAGTTGGATTGGGCCGAGGATCCCCATGGCCGTATTCTCAAGGGCCAGTCCGGACAGCTGCCGCATACAAGGAAGAATCCACAAGACTTGGCGATCAAGACAAGGACTCCTCCCCCACCGGCATATTCGGCTAGGACTCTTGTTATCCTAGGCCTCTAGTGCATTATATAAACCAAGGCCAGGCTAGTCGATAGATATACAACAACAATCATACCATAGGCTAGCTTCTAGGGTTTAGCCTCTCTGATCTCGTGGTAGATCAACTCTTGTACTACCCATATCATCAATATTAATCAAGCAGGAGTAGGGTTTTACCTTCATCGAGAGGGCCCGAACCTGGGTAAACATTGTGTCCCTTGCCTCTTGTTACCATTGATCCTAAGACACACTGCTTGGGACCCCCTACCCGAGATCCGCCTGTTTTGACACCGACACTCACTGTTCATCCAGAGAGGCAGCATCGATCGGCTTCAGTTAGCAGCAGTAGCGAAGGAATAGATCGCTCCGGTTCAGTAACGCGTAGCCTGCAGTGCAATCGCTCGGGTTCAGTTAGAGCCCAACGCCTCGCTCGGGTTCAGTTAGAGCCAACACCTCACACACACACGTACATGTATGAGAGAAACGTGCATCGCTCGGCCCCCGACCACCCACCGTAACCAGGAACTCCCCGAAATTTTCCTCGCCCTCACTTCTACCATGGTTTTTCCATCATGGATGGCCCAAAGAATGTCATGCAGCTGCGTCTCCGGCCCGCCCAGTATGAAAATCCCATTTTCTGTCATGATTTTTTGTCATAGAAGTAGGAGCCCACCACATCTATGATGATACCGGGTTTTGTCACAATTATCGTCATAGAAGTGTCATATGTATGACAGAAAAAAAATCGTTCGGCCCAAAATGTCATGGATGTGTCTTTTTTTTGTAGTATTGTTGCCGCCGCAAGTTGTTGTGCTCAATTGCTATGGGTGAGGCAAACTTTAAAGGATTACAATGTCACATGAGACAAAATGCCTCTTCTATGTGGCAAAGACAGTGCAATCAAGATTTCCCGCAACCCGGTACTTCATAGCAAGACAAAGCACATTGAGATTTGTCATCATTTCATCTGGGAGCATATCAAGCATGGGGAGATTGATATTATCTATGTCAACACTCAAGAGCAACTAGCGGACGTTTTCACGAAGCTCTTGGATGAAGCAAGATTTTGTGAGTTAAGGAATGAGCTAAATATCATTGATTCGAGCAATGTGGCTTGAAGCTAGGCACACCCCTCCACATTCTCCATAGTGCCTTGCTCTTGATGTAGGCATGGACATAGGGAGAGTTTTATTCTCTCAATGAACTCTTCCCTCCCCCCCCAATTATGCATAAATTAATTATGTCTTTCACATTCGCCATGTTTGATGGTACTTGTGCTTCAAAGATGAGTGTTGGTCATGGACCCAAGGTTAAAATCTTCGCGGTGCCATACCAATTGGCTCAAACATAGGTGACTTCGGTCACCACCCTCTCCTTAAGAGGTGTGTCACTTTGTGATTTGAGGTGTTCTTTCTTTGCCTTGGCTTTCGGTTGTTGGATGACTCCAAGTGTGCTCTCTTTTTCTTTGGCTTTTGACCTTGGAGTATTCCTTTCCATTTGATGTGTTTTATGGTATCCAACCTAAGCCTTCCCTCGCCTCAACCTCTCATACATTGCATAGGCCCATTCCTCACTTTGTTCTTATGTCGTTCTCTGGTTGCAGGTGGTACTACCGCTGGTAGGCATGGTACTACCGCTCTGGCGGTACTACCATGTAGGCCAGCGGTACTGCTGCTGATGCAGTACGTTGAACCCCTTGTCAACGCACTGAGGTGGAACTACCGCTTGGGGGCACGGTACTACCGCTGGGCCCCGCGGTACTACCGCTTCGAGGACTCACATGGGGGTTAAGTGATGGGCACGAGGAGTTCCAACTCCCCCATACCCATTCACTTCTCCTCTCCCCAAGTTCTCTCTCTCTCTCTCTCTCAGGTGACCCGAAACTACTCCGAAGACCGGCTCCGGCTGTCCGAATCCGTGTCGCCTTCTCTGTTTCTATCTAGTGGGATCGATCCCCACCTTCTCCTCTTGCCATGGATACCGGTATTGCCCTCTTTTTCCTCTTCTGTGGTTCTATTTTTTGAATCTTGGTTCTAGGGTAATGCATGTGGTATTCGTATATTTTTGGCTAAATCTAGGCATGAGTAGGATATGAGATGACTGCTAGATAGGAGTATAGTAGTGTTTGCCAAGTTTCTGTAAATCAATGTCACCGGTACTACCGGATCCACTCCGCGGAAGTTTTCCCATCGGTTGAGCGGTACTACCGCTTGCTCATGGACGGTACTACCACTTGCAGCAGTACTACTGCTCGTGTTCAGCAGTACTACCGCTTTTACTATGGTGGTACTATCGTGGCTGGGCATAGTACTACCGCTATGATCTGGATTTTCAAAAAATTCACACTTTCTTCTATTCTCATTTTATATCCTTTGGCTTATGCAATGGCATTTCACCTGCTTTTCCCTCGGTCTATGTTGTTGGGTTCCAAGTGATGGTATCTCTTGTCCTCATCAGGCTCGCTGCAAGAATCCAGATCATCAGGGTGGTTCCAAGCACTTTTGTACCACAAATGGCACTCTTGCTAGTTCTAGTGGTCCTCCCAGGAAAAATGTCAATACAACAACAAGCAAGCCAAAAGAGAAGGAGAAGTATACCCCTCCTGATGAGATGTCTGCAAAGGAGTTTGAGGTGCTTCACGTTTGCAATCCATATCGCCGCGCTTTGGATGCAACTTTTGTTGGGCGCCCCTTCCGGAACAAGGAGCAGTCATTGATCTATCTAGACATTCTGAAGGCCAAGAAAAACTTATTCGTCAACATCAAGTCTATTGATGTCACTTGTATGGAGAAGGATCCGTCCTACTTTGGTGAGGCCCTAGCTCTTTATCATCAATGGGGGCTACAACAAGGACTATGATCCCAAGCTTGTGGCTCAATTTTATGCCACGGTCCACTTTCATGCCAATGAGGAGAGATCTATGCCTTGGATGACCGGTGGGTTCAGGTTCAGGGTTGATTGGAAGGAGTTCATGGATAGCTTGGGTGTTGCTGATGAGGGAGAAGAAAATCCAGTAGGTCTTCGGCCTCACAAGCAAGGTCCTCCCACTCATGAGTCCAAGCTTATCCTATACTCAAGAATCGTTAAGACACTCAAGGGGCTACTCACACAAAGCTCATTGCCTTTCTGGGCATCATGCATTGTATCTTCCGCAACACTCTTTTTCCTCGCATTGTGAACTTGGGTATGGTGGACTCTTATCTGGTGGATCTTCTGTTGATGTGCATCAAGGAGCAAGGCAAGTAGTCTACTTTGGACATTTCCCACATCATGTTGCGTGAGCTTAGGTCTGTCGTTCTTGATCGGAAGGTGCCCATCTATGGCCCTTATCTTTTTGAGAGGATTGAGGTAAAGTGGGCTGCTGAGTATCCAGGAGTGGCACTTCCTACTGAGAGCATGGTCTCTCATCCAGTTCTGAACTTGCGCCTGAAGGATAACTGGGGGACTGCGCCTGCTGGCCCTAGAGAGGAGATTGCTCCCACTGACTAAGATGATGATGAGGAGCCTGATTACGAGTATGCTCCCTCACCAGAGAAGGTGCCATCTTAGGCATCCAAACTTAATTCAAAGATGAAGAAGCTTTTCTCATGGAAGCTCAGGGTCAGTATAAGGCTCATGTGGCTGAGAAGGCCGCTCGCACTCGCCATAAGAACATGATGCGAGCTCTTGGTCAGGAGATCCGGAGTGGATCTGAGGAGAAGGTCACTGATGAGGAGGACAGATCTCGCAACATTGCAAGTGGTAAGATTCTAAGACAGAGCATCGGCATGCAACTGCAGAGTCTGCGAGGCACGAGGAGTCCGAGGAGCAAGAGGACTCCGATGAGCTCAACAAGCACTGATGATCTGGAGATCTACTATCACCTTAGTTGTGTCTAGTGCTCTTTTCCCTTTTGGTGTATCGATGCCAAAGGGGGAGAGAGTTTAGGGATTTGTCGAGTCACGAGTGTGTCTTCTTTGTTGTTGGTTTCATTCTCTCATGAACTCTTTATCGTCGTTTGGTTTGCTTTTCATTCAAGTGTGGAACTTATCATATGGTGTGAGACATATGCTACCTTATCCTATCGTATATTTATGTCTACATATTAGATTGTGAGATGTTATCTATCTTATGCCCTATCTTTATGCTCACATACTAATCACTTACATCTGTGCTTTATCCTCTCATATTATTGTTGCAAGTTATGCTAGTCTATAAAATATAGGGGGGAGTGTTGATCCTAGTGTGTGGGCTTTGCATTCCAAAGGCATACCCATATAGTGCACACACCTAGGGAGAGCCCATCTATATTTTATAGATGTTGGGTTTGCAAGTTATCTTATTGTCACGCCCAATATGCGGCCCTATCCAAAAGGAACTCGAAGGTCCCACCAAGGATAGACCCGCATATTGAAACACTTTTGCAAGGTGGATATCATTACATCAACATTACATAAAACCTGGGGATACATACAAAAGGCATACAATGCCACACGAATACAACATCACAATACATAAGAGCACCATCCGACTACGGATGAAACACAAACAAAAACTCAAACAACATCCACCATGCTAGCCCAGGCTGCCGACCTGGAACCTCTTCCCTGATCGAAGAAGAAGCAGAAGAAGAACTCCAAGACAAGCAAACATCGCTCTCGTGTCAAGATCATCGCATAAACCTGCACCTGCAACTGTTGTTGTAGTAATCTGTGAGCCACGAGGACTCAGCAATCCCATTACCATGGGTATCAAGACTAGCAAAGCTTAATGGGAAAGGAAGGGGTAAAGTGGTGAGGCTGCAGTAGCGACTAAGCATATATGGTGGCTAACATACGCAAATAAGAGCGAGAAGAGAGCAAGCGGAACGGTCGTGAAGCTACCAATGATCAAGAGGTGATCTGAACACCTACTTATGTCAAACATAACCCAGAAACTGTGTTCACTTCCCGGACTCCGCCGAAAAGAGACCATCACGGCTACACACGCGGTTGATACGTTTTAATTCGGATCTGGTGTCAAGTTATCTACAACCGGACATTAACAAATTCCCATCAGCCTATAACCGCAGGCACGGCTTTCGAAAGATTATACCCTGCAGGGGTGTCCCAACTTAGCCCATGATAAGCTCTCGCGATCAACGAAGGATATACCTTCTCCCAGGAAGACCCGATCAGACTCAGAATCCCGGTTTACAAGACATTTCGACAATGGTAAAACAAGACCAGCAAGACCGCCCGATGCACCAACAATCCCGATAGGAGCTGCGCATATCTCGTTCTCAGGGCAACACCGGATGAGACAGGCTATGAGTAAAATCAGACTTCGAGTTTCCCCGAGGTGGCCCCGCAGGCGGCTCGGTTCGGATCAACACTTAGACAAGCACTGGCCCGGGGGGGCTAAAATAAAGATGACCCTTGGGTTAATTACTCCCAAGGGAAATATAGGAGGTGGTGAGGCAAATGGTAAAACCAAGGTTGGGCCTTGCTGGAGGAGTTTTATTCAAAGCGAACTGTCGAGGGGGTCCCATAAATCACCCAACCGCGTAAGGAACGCAAAATCCGGGAACATAACACCGGTATGACGGAAACTAGGGCGGCAAGAGTGGAACAAAACACCAGGCATAAGGTCGAGCCTTCCACCCTTTACCAAATATATAGATGCATTAATTATATAAGAGATATTGTGATATCCCAACCAAAAACCTGTCCACCATGGAGCAATCTTCAACTTCACCTGCAACTAGCAACGCAATAAGAGGGGCTGAGGAAAAGCGGTAACATAGCCAAACAACGGTTTGCTAGGAAGGGTGTCAAAGGTTAGAGGTTCATGGCAATTTTGGAGGCTTGATGAGCAAAAGATAGGTAACACAGCATAGCGATAGAACGACGCAACTAGCATAGCAATGATAGTAGTGAGATCCAGGGTAGCGATCATCTTGCCTGAAATCCCGCAAGGAAGAAGAACGAGTCCATGAAGAAGACGAACGGATGAAGCCGAACCAAGCGTAGACGAATGAATCCTCACGATCGCAACGAAATGGGAACTATCGAGAAGAAGCACACAACATAGTAAACATACCACACATGAACAAGGCATGATGCCCAACCAAGTATGATGCAAGACAATACTATATGAAGCTACTCATGGCAAGAGATTATGCAAACAAGAGCAACACATCAAGCAAGTTTAAATGAGGCCGGAAACAACATATAACAATTCCGGTAAGTCCTCATATGCAAATTTCCAAATTGGTCCAGATCTGAATAAACCTTATGTTCAAGTTGTTAAACAGCAAGTTAAGATGCAACAAGATGATCTACACGAGATTCTAGTCAAGTTACATATAAAAATCATTTAGTTCGGAGCTACGGCCTAGAAGATATGAGCAACACAAGTCAAACATGGCATTGATGCAAAATGCATACAAACATCAAGCAAACACCTCAAAACATAGATGCAACATGATAATATGAAACTACATGCAAAATCAAGCAAGTTTCATATAGAGCACACTCAAAACGGAGCAACGGTTCAACACACACACTTAACAAGTCATAACAACAATCTGTCCAAAACAGCAACTAGGCATATTGCAAGCATCAAAACAACATGCTACAGCACCTCAACAAAATAACAAAAGGCATGGGCATGATGTAAAGGTAAAGAATAACAAAACATGAACATTAAGCTATCTCCAGAAATCACTAGAACATGCTCAAACACACATGGTAAGATTGCTAATAATATCAGTTTCAGACTTTGCAGAAAATAACATCAGGTTGCAATGTTTAGAGCTATCAAACAACATGTTACAGGAACTTATAATGGCAAACAAAGGCATGGCATGAATCTACTAATTGCATAGAACAAGAGTCCCTTACTGATCATGAGACAAAAAGGAACAGAAAATATGATGGCACCCATGTAAACATAGCAAGTTATTATTACAGATTCATACATGGCAGGAACAGAATTATGAAGGCATGTTAATGAGCTTGTGCAACTCACTACAGAGCAATAAATGTCATGGCAAGGCAACCAACAGTAAGAAGACATGTTTGTGAATCTAAGCATGGCAATAGCAAGTCCATAGGGTACATGGAGCACTAGCAACAATCATGGCAACAACTGAACTTAATGTTAACAGGCTGACAGCAACATTATATAGCAACTTTGGAGCAAGATATGAACAAGCTACAGCATGCTATAAATGCAAACAGGGCCATGGATGGATAGAGCATGACATGTAGAACAAAACATATTTAGTGAACATCTCCAGATTATGCATAGAATGATTTGTAGCAGCAGGTTCACATAGCATCACGAAATAACAGATTCAGCCTAGCAAAACAGCAACAATAAGTACACTACTTAACAAGCTTGATTCACTCACCACAAGTCATTGCATGACAAGATAAGCATAGCATCAGCAAGAAGACATGTTTATGAAACAAACCAAGGCAAGAACAAGTCCATAGCATGCAAGGATCAACTACAACAACCTTGGCAAAATTGAATAACATGTAAACAATCTGCCAGGAAACATTTTGAAGCAAAAGTAGAGCACGAAAATGACATGCTAGACTACTCCATAATTGCAACCAGATGCATGAATGGATAGATAATAACCATATGTTCAAAACACCCTTACTGAAGTATCTCAAAATATGCATGGATCTCTCTGTAGCATCAAGTTTACATGGCATCAAAATAACAGCAGAACAGGGACTAAAACAGCAACATTACGAAGCCTAGTTTGCATGCTTGTGCTAGTCACCACATTAATCACAAAAATACATGGTAAGCACCTCTGTAAAGAAGAAATGGCATAGTTCAAAACACATGTAGACATCAACCTCATAGGATGCACACATCAATCATGGCAAAAATGACAAAAGAGCTAGTTCTGTTTACAGACAGCAGACAACATCATGAAGCACTCTTGCAACGATGATTCAGGCATCAAGATGAGCTCAAATGAATATGATGCAATGGAATGAAATGAAGTACTCGTCGAGTCGAACAATTTTACATATTACACGCACGAAACGGAGCTACGGATGCAGAGATACAATGCGATGAACAGGGCAACATAATAAGCAAAATCAGGGACTTAGGCGATTTTTACCCCGCGAAAACTGGACGAGAAGGTCCCGGGACGGAGAGATCCGGGGACAGGCGTGGGCGTTTGGTTGGTGCACCCTGCGGATCTGGTCCTGGTTGGTGCGGATTTCGAGGACCGCTGGGATCTCGCCGGACTTGGAGGGGGATGACGCCGGAGTGGAAGAAGATGGCCGGATCCGATGCTGGGCACCTCGGACGGGCGCCGGCGGGGCTTGCGGGCGGCGGGGAGCGGCGATGGCGGGCGGGAGCGCACGGCACCGACGGTGGAGCGGCCGGGGAGGAGGGCGGTGCCGGCGGGCGGTTGCCAGGCGGCGGCGGCCGGCGAACGGGCCGAGCGGCGGAGCACGGGGTCGCGGGGAAGAGGCGCGCCGGAGCTGGCGAGCTCGGGCGGCGACTGAGGCGGAGGTCGCCGGAGGACGCCGGCGCTCGGTCGACGATGCGGGCGCGCGGGCGTCGGCGGCGGATCGGGCCGGGCGGCGGCGAGATCTGGGCCCGCGCGGGCCCCGGATGGGCTCCGCGGGCCGGCGGCGATGTGGGCGCGGGGCGAGGACGGACGTGTCCGGCTGCGGCCGGACGTGTCCGGTGGCGGCGGGGAGGATGGATCTAGGGTTTCGGGGGTTTGGACTGTGAAATTTTCGGGGAGAGCACATATCTATAGGTAGAGGGAGCTAGGAGAGTCCAAAAGAGGAGTGGTTTTCGGCCACGCGATCATGATCGAACGACCGAGAGCATGGAGGGGAGTTTGCTGGGTTTTGGGCCACTTTGGAGGGGTGTTCGGCTGCAAAGAGAAAGGGGGGTTTCTGGCTACGCGGTTAACCGTTGGAGTATCAAACGACCTCCAAATGGCACGAAACTTGACAGGCGGTCTACCGGTGGTATACCAAGGCCGCTTGGCAAACCTCGGGCCATTCCGAGAACGTTTAACACCCGCACACAACATGAGAGAAAAGGGGAACGCCGGAGGGCATAGGAGTGCCGGATTGCAAAACGGACAACGGGGAAAATGCTCGGATGCATGAGACGAACACGTATGCAAAATGAAATGCACATGATGACATGATAAAATGCAACACGCAAGAAAATGACATGGCAACAACGACGGATAACTGGCAGACACCTGGCGCGTCGGATCCGGGGCGTTACAACACTCCTCCACTAACAAGAGATCTCGTCCCGAGATCTTAGAACTGAGACAAAAGGGAAAAGGATGAGGTGAAAGAAGAAGTCAAGAGAAGAAGAAAAGAATCGAGAGCACTCGAGAAGAAGAGAGGAACGACGAGAATGACGAGAATCAAATGCTCACGGAAACAGATAGACTATGAAACCACTCCGGTTAGAACGGGATAAGAAACGAATAAGACTGAAAGGATTTAGGCAGCACTCCGGCTGAAAATGGAAGGATTAGAACATGAACTTCACAAGATGGGATGGCACTTGACGAGATGAACAACACAAAACCTCCGGAAGAGTTGAAAGAATGGAATGAAAAGAACTTAGAAGGAAGGATTGAATGGAGTTGTTTAGAAAATCAACAACGAAAGAATAAACTTGTTGTGGACTTATAGATAACATCTCAAAATCATGAGGTGATCTCCGACCACAAACGGAAATGATTGGATAACTGAGAAGAACGAAGAAATGCAAAACTCTACTTCAAAGGAATATGGAGAATTAATTGCACTTCGAGATGCAAGAAGAACAGATATTTGAACCTCACCAGAAAAATCTTGATGAACTCTTGAAGAATGAATTAAATCATGACGAACCACCATGAAGAACTCCGATAACAAAAAGGATGATGAGATAGAAAGAAGGAAAAGAATAAGATATCCCTTGTGGTGATTTAGATGGAGGTTCCGATGAAAAGGCCGAGGAAATTGAACTCCGGGAAAGAAAAGTTGAAAGCACTTGGAACTAGAATTTATTCATCATGAACAAACTCCGAAGGAAAAGGATTACTCGCTTGGATGAAATAAGAATAAGATTTATTGTATGCGTATCCTTCATCAAATTAAATTGATGACAAACAATGGATTTTTGCATACTACTTATTCTTCTTGAAAAGGATTGAGAAGTGACATGTAGCAAACTTGAGAAGGTCTTCACGGACCACCGGTAGGATTGGAAAGAACGAATGAATTAAAATGATAGTCAAGGAAAAAGTAATCTAAAGAAACCACCATAAGAATTCGAAAATGACTGATGAAAGGGGTTGAATCACCGGGAAGAATTAGAAGAACAAATATGCTTGAGGGGATTTAGATGCAGAAGAACAAAGAGATCATGAGCTGATTAAAGAACACTTGAACGAAACACCGGGATAATTAGAGGACGATAGCTGGAATGATGAGGGCGAAGAATTCTTCTGGAAAGATGGCCTCCGGTGAAAAGAAATGGAAAAACAACTCCTGAAAAACTCTGGATGGGTAAGAAAAGGATATCTGACAAATGGAATAATTCGACAGGATAACATGAAGTTAGAACCACTAATCTTCGAGAGAACGGACAAGATTTAGAGGAAAAACTCTTCTTCGATCTTGAAATGACGACGGGAAACACCACCAAAATTACTGAGATACTCTGGGAGAAAGAAAAACGAAAAGGTTGAGCCAACAATGAAAAGAGTTTTAAATTGATCTTGGAGAGGGCATGTGACTGATGGAATCCATTCTTACGTCACACTTGAAAAGAATTTGAGAATAACTCCGGGGGAATTAGAAGAGTCAGGTAAGATCCTGGTAAAAGACCTGTGGGTTAGGGCCCACTGAAGAGAAAACACCGTTGGAAAAGATTGTTGAAGAGGTAGATGATGCACCGGCACAATTGAAATATTGATTGAGGTGACAACCTTGAATTAATTGGAACACCAGACGAATCTCCTGAGATGACTTCCGAACTCTGGAATGATTGAATGGCGAGAGGCAAAGGAGCAAGGAGAACACTTGATCCAAAGAAAAGAATACGATCAACACCGAAAAACTTGAACTGAGTCCACCGGAGAAGAAAAAGAGATGAAGAATGTCCACCGAGACGAGAATTCACCGGTTGAAATCATTGAGGAGAGAGAGCAAAACTTCGCACGAGTAGGATGGATACTCGATTACGGACTCCGGTTCTGAGGAGAAAAGGGGTGGGCGGGTGGGAAAAGAAAACAACTGAGGATTGAACTCAAAGATGAAGAGGCTCGAGTCGACTTGACGAGAAATGCACCGGATAAAAAGAGCTGAGAACCAACAATCTGAAAACCAACTGCGTGAACCTAAAGAAAAATTTGAAAGGGAAGAGAAGTAATTCAAAACACCTATGTCAAGATTCCTTACAAGAGCGACAAAAGGGAAGAGGAGTAAAAAGAATTCCTACTCTCCGATATAACTAGACTCTGAAAATAGTTTTCTTCTAGACTCAACAACGGCCAAACTACACGATCAATCAAGGGGGCTCCTAGGGTCGGTCGAGGTTCTGATACTAACTTGTCACGCCCAATATGCGACCCTATCCAAAAGGAACTCGAAGGTCCCACCAAGGATAGACCCGCATATTGAAACGCTTTTGCAAGGTGGATATCATTACATCAACATTACATAAAACCTGGGGATACATACAAAAGGCATACAATGCCACACGAATACAACATCACAATACATAAGAGCACCATCCGACTACGGATGAAACACAAACAGAAACTCAAACGACATCCACCATGCTAGCCCAGGCTGCCGACCTGGAACCTATTCCCTGATCGAAGAAGAAGCAGAAGAAGAACTCCAAGACAAGCAAACATCGCTCTCGCATCAAGATCATCGCATAAACCTGCACCTGCAACTGTTGTTGTAGTAATCTGTGAGCCACGAGGACTCAGCAATCCCATTACCATGGGTATCAAGACTAGCAAAGCTTAATGGGAAAGAAAGGGGTAAAGTGGTGAGGCTGCAGCAGCGACTAAGCATATATGGTGGCTAACATACGCAAATAAGAGCGAGAAGAGAGCAAGCGGAACGGTCGTGAAGCTAGCAATGATGAAGAGGTGATCCTGAACACCTACTTACGTCAAACATAACCCAGAAACCGTGTTCACTTCCCGGACTCCGCCGAAAAGAGACCATCACGGCTACACACGCGGTTGATACGTTTTAATTCGGATCTGGTGTCAAGTTATCTACAACCGGACATTAACAAATTCCCATCAGCCTATAACCGTAGGCACGGCTTTCGAAAGATTATACCCTGCAGGGGTGTCCCAACTTAGCCCATGATAAGCTCTCGCGATCAACGAAGGATATACCTTCTCCCAGGAAGACCCGATCAGACTCGAAATCCCGGTTTACAAGACATTTCGACAATGGTAAAACAAGACCAGCAAGACCTCCCAATGCACCAACAATCCCGATAGGAGCTGCGCATATCTCGTTCTCAGGGCAACACCGGATGAGATAGGCTACGAGTAAAACCAGACTTCGAGTTTCCCCGAGGTGGCCCCGCAGGCGGCTCGGTTCGGATCAACACTTAGACAAGCACTAGCCCGGGGGGGCTAAAATAAAGATGACCCTTGGGTTAATTACTCCCAAGGGAAATATAGGAGGTGGTGAGGAAAATGGTAAAACCAAGGTTGGGCCTTGCTGGAGGTGTTTTATTCAAAGCAAACTGTCGAGGGGGTCCCATAAATCACCCAACCGCGTAAGGAACGCAAAATCCGGGAACATAACACCGGTATGACGGAAACTAGGGCGGCAAGAGTGGAACAAAACACCAGGCATAAGGCCGAGCCTTCCACCCTTTACCAAATATATAGATGCATTAATAATATAAGAGATATTGTGATATCCCAACCAAAAACCTGTCCACCATGGAGCAATCTTCAACTTCACCTACAACTAGCAACGCTATAAGAGGGGCTGAGCAAAAGCGGTAACATAGCCAAACAATGGTTTGCTAGGAAGGGTGTCAAACGTTAGAGGTTCATGGCAATTTGGGAGGCTTGATGAGCAAAAGATAGGTAACGCAGCATAGCGATAGAACGATGCAACTAGCATAGCAATGATAGTAGTGAGATCCAGGGTAGCGGTCATCTTGCCTGAAATCCCGCAAGGAAGAAGAACGAGTCCATGAAGAAGATGAACAGATGAAGTCGAACCAAGCGTAGACGAACGAATCCTCACGATCGCAACGAAACGGGAACTATCGAGAAGAAGCACACAACATAGTAAACATACCACACATGAACAAGGCATGATGCCCAACCAAGTATGATGCAAGACAATAATATATGAAGCTACTCATGGCAAGAGATGATGCAAACAAGAGCAACACATCAAGCAAGTTTAAATGAGGCTGGAAACAACATATAACAATTCCGGTAAGTCCTCATATGCAAATTTCGAAATTGGTCCAGATCTGAATAAACCTTATGTTCAAGTTGTTAAACAGCAAGTTAAGATGCAACAAGATGATCTACACGAGATTCTAGTCAAGTACATATAAAAATCATTTAGTTCGGAGCTACGGCCTAGAAGATATGAGCAACACAACTCAAACATGGCATTACTGCAAAATGCATACAAACATCAAGCAAACACCTCAAAACATAGATGCAACATGATAATATGAAACTACATGCAAAATCAAGCAAGTTTCATATAGAGCACACTCAAAACGGAGCAATGGTTCAACACACACACTTAACAAGTCATAACAACAATCTGTCCAAAACAGCAACTAGGCATATTGCAAGCATCAAAACAACATGCTATAGCACCTCAACATAATAACAAAACGCATGGGCATGATGTACAGGTAAAGAATAACAAAACATGAACACTGAGCTATCTCCAGAAATCACTAGAACATGCTCAAACACACACGGTAAGAGTGCAAATAATATCAGTTTCAGACTTTCCAGAAAATAACATCAGGTTGCAATGTTTAGAGCTATCAAACAACATGTTACAGGAACTTATAATGGCAAACAAAGGCATGGCATGAATCTACTAATTGCATAGAACAAGAGTCCCTTACTGACCATGAGCCAAAAAGGAACAGAAAATATGATGGCACCCATGTAAACATAGCAAGTTATTATTACAGATTCATACATGGCAGGAATAGAATTATGAAGGCATGTTAATGAGCATGTGCAACTCACTACAGAGCAATAAATGGCATGGCAAGGCAACCAATATAAGAAGACATGTTTGTGAAGCTAAGCATGGCAATAGCAAGTCCATAGGGTACATGGAGCACTAGCAACAATCATGGCAACAACTGAACTTAATGTTAACAGGCTGACAGCAACATTATATAGCAACTTTGGAGCAAGATATGAACAAGCTACAGCAAGCTATAAATGCAAACAGGGCCATGGATGGATAGAGCATGACATGTAGAACAAAACATATTTAGTGAACATCTCCATATTATGCATAGAATGAGTTGTAGTAGCAGGTTTACATAGCATCACGAAATAACAGATTCAGCCTAGCAAAACAGCAACAACAAGTACACTACTTAACAAGCTTGATTCACTCACCACAAGTCATTGCATGACAAGATAAGCATAGCATCAGCAAGAAGACATGTTTATGAAACAAACCAAGGCAAGAACAAGTCCATAGCATGCAAGGATCAACTATAACAACCTTGGCAAAATTGAATAACATGTAAACAATCTGCCAGGAAACATTTTGAAGCAAAAGTAGAGCACAAAAATGACATGCTAGACTACTCCATAATTGTAACCAGATGCATGAATGGATAGATAATAACCATATGTTCAAAACACCCTTACTGAAGTATCTCAAAATATGCATAGATCTCTCTGTAGCATCAAGTTTACATGGCATCAAAATAACAGCAGAACAGGGACTAAAACAGCAACATTACGAAGCCTAGTCTGCATGCTTGTGCTAGTCACCACATTGATCACAAAAATACATGGTAAGGACCTATGTAAATAAGAAATGGCATAGTTCAAAACACATGTAGACATCAACCTCATAGGATGCACACATCAATCATGGCAAAAATGACAAAAGAGCTAGTTCTGTTAACAGACAGCAGACAACATCATGAAGCACTCTTGCAACGATGATTCAGGCATCAAGATGAGCTCAAATGAATATAATGCAATGGAATGAAATGAAGTACTCGTTGAGTCGAACAATCTGACATATTACACGCACAAAACGGAGCTACGGATGCAGAGATACAATGCGATGAACAGGGCAACATAATAAGCAAAATCAGGGATGGGTGATTTTTACCCCGCGAAAACTGGACGAGAAGGTCCCGGGACGGAGAGATCCGGGGACAGGCGTGGGCGTTTGGTTGGTGCACCCTGCGGATCTGGTCCCGGTTGGTGCGGATTTCAAGGACCGCCGGGATCTCGCCGGACTTGGAGGGGGATGACGCCGGAGTGGAAGAAGATGGCCGGATCCGGCACTGGGCACCTCGGACGGGCGCCGGCGGGGCTTGCGGGTGGCGGGGAGCGGCGATGGAGGGCGGCAGCGCACGGCACCGACGGAGGAGCGGCCGGGGAGGAGGGCGGTGCCGGCGGGCGGTTACCAGGCGGCGGCGGCCGGCGAACGGGCCGGGCGGCGGAGCATGGGGCCGCGGGGAAGAGGCGCGCCGGAGCTGGCGAGCTCGGGCGCCCGCGGGCGGCGGCTGAGGCGGAGGTCGCGGGAGGACGCCGGCGCTCGGGGCGGCGATGCGGGCGCGCGGGCGTCGGCGGCGGATCGGGCCGGGCGGCGGCGAGATCTGGGCCCGCGCGGGCCCCTGATGGGCTCCGTGGGCCGGCGGCAATGTGGGCGCGGGGCGAGGATGGACGTGTCCGGCTGCGGCCGGACGTGTCCGGTGGTGGCGGGGAGGATGGATCTAGGGTTTCGGGGGTTTGGACTGCGAAATTTTCGGGGAGAGCACATATCTATAGGTAGAGGGAGCTAGGAGAGTCCAAAAGAGGAGCGGTTTTCGGCCACGCGATCTTGATCGAACGACCGAGAGCATGGAGGGGAGTTTGCTGTGTTTTGGGCCACTTTGGAGGGGTGTTGGTATGCAAAGAGAAAGGGGGGTTTCGGGCTACGCGGTTAACCGTTGGAGTATCAAACGACCTCCAAATGGCACGAAACTTGACAGGCGGTCTACCAGTGGTATACCAAGGCAGCTTGGCAAACCTCGGGCCATTCCGAGAACGTTTAACACCCGCACACAACAGGAGAGAAAAGGGGAACGCCGAAGGGCATAGGAGTGCCGGATTGCAAAACGGACAATGGGGAAAATGCTCGGATGCATGAGACGAACACGTATGCAAAATGAAATGCACATGATGACATGATAAAATGCAACATGCAAGCAAATGACATGGCAACAACGACGGATAACTGGCAGACACCTGGCGCATTAGATCCGGGGCGTTACACTTATCTCTTTTGTGCAAATCTCGTATTGTCATCAATCCATCAAAAGGGGGAGATTGTTAGACATATTTCTCCCTTAGTGGTTTAGTGGTTTCAGATACATCTACCTTATGGCACAAGACTATTCAAACCCCTCTGGAGATTTATAAAGATGGTGTTCTCTTGCATTTCTTTCGTGGTGAACTTGAGTCGTAGGAACACCGTACTATTAAGAGGGGGTCCGCTTCGGAAAGGTTTAGGTGAAAACTTCATGTACACTTTCCTTGCACCCTATTTCCTTTCCCGATAGTTGAGCTTGCTCATCCTTATGTTTGGATCTTGGCAGAATAGGCTAAGCGGTGGTACCGGTTCTCACAACAGTAGCACCACTCCAGTGGTACTGCCGCTATGTAGTACGGTCCCTACTTCCGCCTATTTCGTGGGTTCTATAAATGAGCGGTAGTTCGCCACGGTAGTACCGCTCCTACGGTACTACGGGGCTAAATGTCTCTCTACTACCGCGGATTTACGAGGCTTTGACGACCTAAGTGGAAGTATCGCTGCTATCCACGGTAGCCACGCTTATGCGGAACTACCACATGGACTAAAAAACAAATGGACTGGCTGACATGTGGGCCAGTAGGTCATAGCCTAAGAAGGCATTTGATTTACATCCAACGGCCGGCATTCTTCTTCAATCTCTCGTCTTCTTCCCCTAGTGCTGCCGGGACTGCCTGCTCCAGCCTTCTGTGTCCAGCGGCGTTGTTTTGCGCTCCTCAGCGAAATGCTACCCCGCCAATGGCCAGGCCATCCCTCCACTCCGCACCTCCTATTATTCTCTGTCGAGTGTAGGCCCACCCTGCACCCGAACCAGTCAAGTTTCCCACTCCTCTCCGTTCGCGACTCCACTGACGCATCTTCCCCGTCTTCGGGTCATTCCAGTCTGGGGCCTCGCCGTCGTCCATCGCCTCGGTGTGCTCGGCGCGGCGTGGTCAACATACGAGAGTCATCGGAAGAGGACTGTACGTTGAGAGCCTGACGGCTGGGACCCACGAGGTCCATGGTGGCAGGCAAGGAAAGTTCCTCCTTATTACGCACTATACGTGGACTGTACGTGGGAAGGGCTTATGTATTTCACGAAAAAAATGTTCCCCCCACTGACAGGTTGGACCCACCAGCTATATCTTCGCACGCAAGGAAGTGCCTCCTTATTACGCACAAAAAAATGAATAACCTCCTGCTAGATGGGACCCAGCATAGTGGGTGGCTGACTTGTGGGCCTACTAAGTTGACGGGGTCGGAGGGCTTTGTCAACTTAGTCAATATGAACGATTCTAGCTCCAGTGACCGTACGATGTCCATCCAACGGCCATAGTGCTTCTTCATCCTCTGGTCTTCTTGCTCCAGCCGCCCAAAGAAGCGCCAGTCGTGCTGCGTGCTCCTGCCTCTCGTGGCCGGCTGTGATGCCGCGGAGGCCTCACCGCCCCCTACTACTCCCACTGCTGGCCCAGGGCATCCCTCTACTCACCCACACCCCCTGTTATTCTGCGGCGACGGCAGCCTCACGCCGCAGCCGAACCAGTGAACCATCGTACTCCTCTCCGCGTGAGCATCCACTGTCGCGACTTCCCTGGCTCCATCTTCCCCTTCCTAGGCCTCGCCGTCGTCCACCGCCTTGGTGCTCTCGGCGCGGTGTGGTCAATGTGGTCAATGACCGACTTCCATTGGAAGAGTACTGTACGTGGAGAGGCTGACAGCTAGGTCAATGGCCGCAACTGGGTCCACGGCCACAGCCCAGTTTTTTTGTGATTTGCCAAGTAAGTCGCTTTGTCAGGCCTGTTGGGCTGCAAATCTTTCAAGACGAGGAGAGCTTCATTCGGCTAGTCGAGAAAATGGCCTATCAGTAATGAGAAATGGGTTGTACATTTTTAAAACACATCAAACTGGCAATTAGTTTCAAATTTCTTTTTTTCATTTCGAGATTCAAATTGCATTGATTTTTATGCATGGACAATTTGTTGGATTTTATATTGATATACATTTATTTTTAAAATCAGTTTGAATGTGACTCAAAATTTCGGGATTAAAAACAGTTCGGACAGCACCAAAATATGCAAAATTTCGTATAATTTTTTAACCATGGCCACAATATGGGTTGTGATGCTAACAAAAAAAATATGGCCTCCAAAAAAACCTTAAGAATTAGCAAATGGGATGTAAATTATTAGAAATAATGGCAGATGGGTTGTATGTTGTATTCCACAGATTTGAGACTTTCCTAAAAAAAGGTTGACGCACAAGCAGTGACTGTTGGGTGTCCATCCATCGGCCGTCGTGCTTCTTCAATCTTTGCTCTTCCTGCTCCAGTCGCTAAAACAAGCGACAATGGGACTGCCTGCTCCCTCCTCCCCGCGGCCGGTTGTGCTTCCGCGCAGGCCTCACCGCCCCACTGTACTCCCATCGCTCGGCTAGCCATCCCTCTACTCACCCACACCTACTGTTATTCTCCGGCAACGGCAGACGAACCAGTAAACCCTCGTACAGTCGTACTCCCCTCCGCGTGGGAAACAACTGCCGAGTCTTCCCTGCCTTCGTGTCGTTCCCTTCCTAGGCCTCGCTGTCGTCCACCGTCCTGGTGCTCTCGGCGTGGCCTGGTCAACGTGGTCAACGACCAACATGCATCTGAAGTGGACTGTACGTGGAGAGGCTGACAGTTGGGTCCACGGCCGCAGCAAGGAAGTGCCTCCTTATTACGCGCAAAATGATTATTCCTCCACCTGACAGCAGGGACCCACCGAACGGGCCACTGTATTTCATGAAAAAAACATTTCCCCCTGACTGCTGGGACCCACCAGCTACATCTTCTTACGCAAGGAAGTGCGTCTAGGCAAAAAAACGATTCGCCCCCCTTATTGCTGGGACCCACCAGCTACATCTTCGCATGCAAGGAAGTGCCTGACAGTCGGGACCCACCTGGTCGAAGCGTACGTAGCATTGTCATTCTGGTCGCGAATGTGTACGTACATACTGGTGGATGTAGAGGCGTGCACGTGTCGTAGTAGAGGCGCGCACGTGTCATAATAGAGGCGCGCATGTAGCATGGACATGTACGTACAGCGGCCAGGGCGCAAGAAAGAAAATACGGCCACGTATGTGTACATACGGGCGGGGTCTCGAACGCCTACTCGCGCATATATACGTATGGCCAGGGCTCGTGTACATGGCTGGGTCGGAACGGAGAAACAGCGTCATCGTCATGTTCATGGGGAGCCAACCGGCTGGGTCGGAACGGAATGTGTCGTCATGTTCATCGGGAGGGCTTGGATGGAACAGGCGATGGAAACGAGGCCTGACGTACCGCAGAACGGAGGAAACGGCCTTGTGTTCGACCGGCCATGTTCGAAACGGGATCCTGTTCATCGGGAAGGGTCTGGCGTACCGCAAAACGGAGGAAACGGACCTCCTACGGTCGAAACGGGGGTCCTGTTGATCGGGAGGGGTGTGGCGTACCGCAAAACGGATGAAACGGACTTGTGTTGGAGCGCTATGGTCGAAACGGGGGTCCTGTTCATCAGGAGGGGTGTGGCGTACTGCAAAACGGGACTCCACGGGATACTGTTCATCTCCACCGTCGACCTCCTCTAGCCTCCACGGGGCTACTATTCATCCACCGTCGACCTCCTCTAGCCTCCACCTGCGACTGTTCATCCACAGGCTCCTGTTCATCCAGCCTCCACCGCGCGCTACTCCACCGGCTACTGTTCAACCACCCCTCTCCATGGGCTCTTGTTCAACCACCCCTCCACGGGCTACTGTTCATCCACCCCTCCACCTTCTACTGTTCATCCAGCCCTCCACGGGTTCGTCCTGTTCATCCAGCCCTCCACGGGGTCCTGTTCATCCAGCCCCAACCGGCTTGATCGATCGGGGTCCTGTTCATCCAGAGGCAACGCCACGGGTCCTGATCATCCACTCCCACCACTCACTGTTCATCCAAACCCCCCGCAACGCTCATTGTTCATCCAGAGAGGCAGCATCGATCGGCTTCAGTTAGCAGCAGTAGCGAAGGAATCGATCGCTCGGGTTCAGTAACACGTAGCCTGCAGTGCAATCGCTCGGGTTCCGTTAGATCCCAACGCCTCGCTCGGGTTCAGTTAGAGCCAACTCCTCGCACACACACGCGTACGTGTACGAGAGAAACGTGCATCGCTCGGCCCCCGACCACCCACCATAACCGGGAACTCCCCGAAATTTTCCTCGCCCTCACTTCTACCACGGTTTTTTTCGTCATGGATGGCCCAAAGAATGTCATGCAGCTGCGTCTCCGGCCCGCCCAGGATGAAAAGCCCATTTGCTGTCATGATTTTTTGTCATAGAAGTAGGATCCCACCACATCTATCATGATACCGGGTTTTGTCACAATTATCGTCATAGAAGTGTCATATGTATGACAAAAAAATTTGTTTGGCCCAAAATGTCACGGATGTGTCTTTTTTTGTAGTGTATGTTGCCGCCGCAAGTTGTTGTGCTCAATTGCTATGGGTGAGGCAAACTTTAAAGGATTACAATGTCACATGTGACAAAATGCCTCTTCTATGTGGCAAAGACAGTGCAATCAAGATTTCCCGCAACCCGGTACTTCATAGCAAGACAAAGCACATTGAGATTTGTCATCATTTCATCTGGGAGCATATCAAGCATGGGGATATTGATATTATCTATGTCAACACTCAAGAGCAACTAGCGGACGTTTTCACGAAGCTCTTGGATGAAGCAAGATTTTGTGAGTTAAGGAATGAGCTAAATATCATTGATTCGAGCAATGTGGCTTGAAGCTAGGCACACCCCTCCACATTCTCCATAGTGCCTTGCTCTTGATGTAGGCATGGACATAGGGAGAGTGTTATTCTCTCAATTAACTCTCCCCCCCCCATTATGCATAAATTGATCATGTCTTTCACATTCGCCATGTTTGATGGTACTTGTGCTTCAAAGATGAGTGTTGGTCATGGACCCAAGGTCAAAATCTTCGCGGTGCCATACCAATTGGCTCAAACATAGGTGACTTCGGTCACCACCCTCTCCTTAAGAGGTGTGTCACTTTGTGATTTGAGGTGTTCTTTCTTTGCCTTGGCTTTCGGTTGTTGCATGACTCCAAGTGTGCTCTCTTTTTCTTTGGCTTTTGACCTTGGAGTATTCCTTTCCATTTGATGTGTTTTATGGTATCCAACCTAAGCCTTCCCTTGCCTCAACCTCTCATACATTGCATAGGCCCATTGCTCACTTTGTTCTTATGTCGTTTTCTGGTTGCAGGTGGTACTACCATTGGTAGGCATGGTACTACCGCTCTGGCGGTACTACCATGCAGGCCAGCGGTACTGCTGCTGATGCAGTATGTTGACCCCCTTGTCAATGCACTGAGGCGGAACTACCGCTTGGGGGAACGGTACTACCGTTGGGCCCCGCGGTACTACCTCTTCGAGGACTCGCGTGGGGGTTAAATCCTGGGCACGAGGAGTTCCAACTCCCCCATACCCATTCACTTCTCCTCTCCCCAAGTTCTCTCTCTCTCTCAGGCGACCCGAAACTACTCCTAAGACCAGCTCTGGCTGTCCGAATCCGTGTCGTCTTCTCTGTTTCTATCTAGTGGGATCGATCCCCACCTTCTCCTCTTGCCATTGATACCGGTATTGCCCTCGTTTTCCTCTTCTATGGTTCTATTTTTTGAATCTTGGTTCTAGGGCAATGCATGTGGTATACGTAGATTTTTGGCTAAATCTAGGCATGAGTAGGATATGAGATGACTGCTAGATAGGAGTATAGTAGTGTTTGCCAAGTTTCTGCAAATCAACGTCACCGGTACTACCGGATCCACTCCGCGGAAGTTTTCCCATCGGTTGAGCGGTACTACCGCTTGCTCATGGACGGTACTACCACTTGCAGCAGTACTACTACTCGTGTTCAGCAGTACTACCGCTTTTCCTTCGGTAGTACTACCGTGGCTGGGCATAGTACTACCGCTGTGATCTGGATTTTCAAAAAAATCACACTTTCTTCTATTCTCATTTTATATCCTTTGGCTTATGCAATGGCATTTCACCTGCTTTTCCCTCGGTCTATGTTGTTGGGTTCCAAGTGATGGTAGCTCTCGTCCTCATCAGGCTCGCTGCAAGAATCCAGATCATCAGGGTGGTTCCAAGCACTTCCGTACTACAAATGGCACTCTTGCTAGTTCTAGAGGTCCTCCCAGGCGAAATGTCAATACAACAACAAGCAAGCCAAAAGAGAAGGAGAAGTATACCCCTCTTGATGAGATGTCTGCAAAGGAGTTTGAGGTGTTTCGCGTTCGCAATCCATATCACCGCGCTTAGGATGCAACTTTTGTTGGGAGCCCCTTCTGGAACAAGGAGCAGTCATTGATCTATCTAGACATTCTGAAGGCCAAGAAAAATGTTCATCAACGTCAAGTCTATTGATGTCACTTGTATGGAGAAGGATCTGTCCTACTTTGGTGAGGCCCTAGCTCTTTGTCATCAATGGGGACTACAAAAAGGACTATGATCCCGAGCTTGTGGCTCAATTTTATGCCACGGTCCACTTTCACGCCAATGTGGAGAGATCTATGTCTTGGATGACTGGTGGGTTCAGGTTCAGGGTTGATTGGAAGGAGTTCATGGATAGCTTGGGTGTTGCTGATGAGGGAGAAGAAAATCCAGTAGGTCTTCGGCCTCACAAGCAAGGTCCTCCCACTCATGAGTCCAAGCTTATCCTATACTCTAGAACCGTTAAGACACTCAAGGGGCTACTCACACAAAGCTCATTGCCTTTCTTGGCATCATGCATTGTATCTTCCGCAACACTCTTTTTCCTCGCATTGTGAACTTGGATATGGTGGACTCTTATCTGGTGGATCTTCTGTTGATGTGCATCAAGGAGCAAGGCAAGTAGTCTACTTTGGACATTTCCCACATCATGTTGCGTGAGCTTAGGTCTACCGTTCTTGATCGGAAGGTGCCCATCTATGGCCCTTATATTTTCAAGAGGATTTAGGTAAAGTGGGTTGCTGAGTATCCAGGAGAGGCACTTCCTACTGAGAGCATGGTCTCTCATCCAGTTCTGAACTTGCGTGTAAAGCCCCGGATCCAATGCGCCAGGTGTCTGCCTGTTATTCGCCGTCGTTGCCATGTCATTTGCTTGCGTGTTGCATTTTATCATGTCATCATGTGCATTGCATTGCATATGTGTTCGTCTCATGCATCCGAGCCTTTTCCCCGTTGTCCGTTTTGCAATCCGGCGCTCCTATGCCCTCCGGCGTTCCCCTTTTCGTCTCCTGTTGTGAGTGGGTATTAAACTTTCTTGGAATGGCCCGAGGTTTGCCAAGCGGCCTTGGTATAGCACCGGTAGACCGCGTGTCAAGTTTCGTGCCATTTGGAGTTCGTTTGGTACTCCAACGGTTAACCGGGTAACCGTAAAAGCCTCCTTCTCCTTGCAGCCCAACACCCCTTCTAAACTGGCCCAAAACCCATCTAACTCCCCTCCATGCTCTCGGTCGTTCGATCACGATCGTGTGGCCGAAAACCGCTCCTCATTTGGACTCTCCTAGCTCCCTCTACCTATAAAACTAGCCCCTCCCCCGAAATTTGCGGATGATTTCGCAGATGAAACCCTAAAAATCGTCCTCCGCCGCGCCGGATACGTCCGAGCCCGCCGCCCCGGCCAATCCTGCCTCGCCACGTGGCGCTCCGCCACCGTCCGCCGTCGCCGGCCCCCACGGCCCGTCGCCCCGCTCGCCGCCGCGCCCCGCGGGCCCGAGCGCCCCGCCACCGCCGCTCGGGTCCCCGCGGCCGTTCGCCGCCTCCGCCGCCCGGCGGCGCCGCGCCCGCCGCCGCCCGGCGCACTGCCGCCCGTCCCGTCTCCTCGCCAACCTGCCGACGCGCCGCTCTCACCGGCCTCGCCTCCCGAGCGTCGCCGCCTCGCCTCCCGAGCGCCCCGCCCCCGAGCTCCTCCGTCGCCCTTCGCCGGCTCCCGGCCGCGGCCGTCGCCGCCGCGCCTCGCCGGAGGCCGCAGCCCCGGCCCCGTCGTTCGGGTCCGGCGCCCCTCCGCCGCGCCGCCCGATCCCCTCCACCGCCGTCCCCGTGCTCCCCCGCGCCGGATCCGGCGAGATCCGGCCGGAGGAGGTCGCCCCGAGACCTTCCTCTCCATCTCCGGCGAAGCTCCGGCCAGATCCGCCCTGCCTCGAAGTCCGTGCCCGAGGTTGACTTCCCCCTCCCCCTCTGAAAACTGCTAAGTCCCCGAATCTGCAGTAATTTTCATGCCATGTTCATCATGCCGTATCTCTGCACCCGTAGCTCCGTTTCATGTGTGTAATATGTCAAATTGTTTGCCTCGACGAGTACATCATTTCACTCCATTGCATCATGTTCATTTGAGGTCATATAGATGCCTGAATCATCGTTGTAAGAGTGCTTCATGATGTTTTCTGCTGTCTGTTAACAGAACGAGCTCTTTTGTCATTTTTGCCATGATTGATGTGTGCATCCTATGAGGTTGATGTCTTCATATGTTTTGATCTATGCCATGTCTTCTTTATAGAGGTGCTTACCATGTATTTTTGTGATCAATGTGGTGACTAGCACAAGCATGCAAACTAGGCATCGTGATGTTGCTGATTTTAGTCCGTGTTCTGCTGTTATTTTGATGCCATGTAAACATGATGCTACAGAGAGATCCATGCATATTTTGAGATACTTCAGTAAGGATGTTTTGAACATGTGGTTATTGTATATCCATTCATGCCCTTGGTTGCAATTATGGAGTAGTCTAGCATGTCATTTTCGTGCTCTACTTTTGCTTCAAAATGTTTCCTGGCAGATTGTTTACGTGTTATTCAATTTAGCCAAGGATGCTATAGTTGATCCTTGCATGCTATGGACTTGTTCTTAACTTGGTTTGTTTCACAAACATGCCTTCTTGATGATGCTATGCTTATCTTGTCATGCAATGCCTTGTGGTGAGTGAATCGAGCTTGTTGAGTAGGGTACATGTTGTTACTGTTTTGCTAGGCTGAATCTGTTATTTCGTGATGCTATGTGAACATGTTGCTACTAATCATTCTATGCATAATCTGGAGATGCTCTATAAATATGTCTTGAACTACATGTCATGCCCTATTCATCCATGCCCCTGGTAGCATTTATAGCTTGTTTTAGCTTGTTCATATCTTGCTCTAAAGTTGCTTCATAATGTTGCTGTCAGCCTGTTAACATTAAGTTCACTTGTTCCCATGTGTTTTGCTAGTGTTCCATGTACCCTATGACCTTTCTCTTGCCATGCTTAGCTTCACAAACATGTCTTCTTACTGTGGGTTGCCTTGCCATGCCATGTATTGCTCTATAGAGAGTTGCACAAGCTCATCTACATGACTTCATAATTCTGTTTCTGCCATGTATGAATCTGTAATATAACTTGCTATGTTTACGTGGGTGTCATCATATTTTCTGATCCTTTTTGTCTTATGGTCAGTAAGGGTCTTTTGATCTATGCATTTAGTAGATTCATGCCATGCCTTTGTTTGCTATTATAAGTTCCTGTAACATGTTGTTTGATAGCTCTAAACATTGCATCGTGATGTTATTTTCTGCAAAGTCTGAAAGTGTTATAACTTGCAATCTTACCATGTGCGTTTGAGCATGTTCTAGTGATTTCTAGAGATAGCTCAGTGTTCATGTTTTGTTGTGCTTTACATGTACATCATGCCCATGTCTTTTATTTTCATGTTGGGATGTTGTAGCATGTTGTTTTGATGCTTGCAATATGCCTAGTTGCTGTTTTGGACAGCTTGTCCTTTAATCTTGTATAGTGTGCATGTGTTGAACCGTTGCTCCGTTTTGAGTGTGCTCTATATGAAACTTGCTTAGAATTGCATGTAGCTTCATATTATCATGTTGCATCCTTGTTTTGAGGTGTTTTCTTGATGTTTGGGTGCATTTTGCATCAATGTCATGTTTAACTTGTTTTGCTCATATCTTCTAGGTCGTAGCTCCGAACTAAATGAACTTTATATGTAACTTGACTAGAATCTCGTGTAGATCATCTTTGTGCATCTTAACTTGTTGTTTAACAACTTGAACATAAGTTTTATTCAGATCTGGACCAACTTCGAAATTTGCATATGAGGACTTACCGGAATTGTTATATGTTGTTCCCGGACTCATTTAAACTTGCCTTGATGTGTTGCTCTTGTTTGCATCATCTCTTGCCATGAGTATCTTCATGTAGCTTTGTCATGCATCATGCTTGGTTGAGCATCATGTCTTGTTCATGTGTGGTATGTTTACCATGTTGTGTGCTTCTTTTGATAGTTCCTGTTTCGTTGCGATCGTGAGGATTCGTTCGTCTACGCTTGGTTCGGCTTCCTCCGTTCATCTTCTTCATGAACTCGTTCTTCTTCCTTGCGGGATTTCAGGCAAGATGACCGCTACCCTGGATCTCACTACTATCATTGCTATGCTAGTTGCTTCGTTCTATTGCTATGTTGCGTTACCCATCTTTTGCTCATCAAGCCATCCCAAATTGCCATGAACCTCTAACCTTTGACACCTTTCATATGCAAACCATTGATTGGCTATGTTACCGCTTTTGCTCAGCCACTCTTATAGCGTTGCTAGTTGCAGGTGAAGTTGAAGATTTCTCCATGGTGAACAGGATTTTGGTTGGGATATCACAATATCTCTTATATTATTAATACATCTATATACTTGGTAAAGGGTGGAAGACTTGGCCTTTTTGCCTAGTGTTTTGTTCCACTCTTGCCGCCCTAGTTTCCGTCATACCGGTGTTATGTTCCCGGAGTTTTGCGTTCCTTACGCGGTCGGGTGATTTATGGGACCCCCTTGACAGTTCGCTTTGAATAAAACTCCTCCAGCAAGGCCCAACCTTGGTTTTGCCATTTGCCTCACCACCACCTATCCTTTCCCTTGGGTCGGCCAACCCGAGGGTCATCTTTATTTCAGCCCCCCCCCCCCCGGGCCAGTGCTTGTCTAAGTGTTTGTCCAAACTGAGCTGCCTGCGGGGCCACCTTGGGGCAACTTGAGGGCTGGTTTTACTCGTAGCTAGTCTCATCCGGTGTTGCCCTGAGAACGAGATGTGTGCAGCTCCTATCAGGATTGTCGGCGCATCGGGCGGCTTTGCTGGTCTTGTTTTACCATTGTCAAAATGTCTTGTAAACCGGGATTTCGAGTCTGATCGGGTCTTCCTGGGAGAAGGTCTATTCCCTCGTTGATCGCGAGAGCTTGTCATGGGCTAAGTTGGGACACCCCTGCAGGGTATAATCTTTCGAAAGCCGTGCCTGCGGTTATAGGCAGATGGGAATTTGTTAATGTCCGGTTGTAGATAACTTGACACCAGATCCGAATTAAAACGCATCAACCGTGTGTGTAGCCATGATGGTCTCTTTTCGGCGGAGTCCGGGAAGTGAACACGGTTTCTGGGTTATGCTTGACGTAAGTAGGAGTTCAGGATCACTTCTTGATCATTACTAGTTGACGACCGTTCCGCTTGTTCTCTTCTCGCTCTTATTTGCGTATGTTAGCCACCATATATGCTTAGTCGCTGCTGCAGCCTCACCACTTTACCCCTTCCTTTCCTATTAAGCTTTGCTAGTCTTGATACCCATGGTAATGGGATTGCTGAGTCCTCGTGGCTCACAGATTACTATAACAACAGTTGCAGGTACAGATTATGCGATGATCATGACGCGAGAGCGATGCTTGCTTGCGTTGAGTTCTTCTTCTGCTTCTTCGATCAGGGGATAGGTTCCAGGTCGGCAGCCTGGGCTAGTAGGGTGGATGTTGTTTGAGTTCCTGTTTGTGTTTCATCCGTAGTCAGATGATGCTCTTATGTATTGTGATGTTGTATTCATGTGGCATTGTATGCCTTATGTATGTATCCCCATCTATTATGTAATGTTGATGTAATGATATCCACCTTGCAAAAGCGTTTCAATATGCGGGTCTATCCTTGGTGGGACCTTCGAGTTCCTTTTGGATAGGGTCGCATATTGGGCGTGACATTGCGCCTAAACGATAACTGGGGGACTGCGCCTGCTGGCCCTGTAGAGGAGATTTCTCCCACTGACTAAGATGATGATGAGGAGCCTGATTACGAGTATGTTCCCTCACCAGAGAAGGTGCCATCTTGGGCATCCAAACTTAAGTCAAAGATGAAGAAGCTTTTCTCATGGAAGCTCAGGGTCAGTATAAGGCTCATGTGGCTGAGAAGGCCGCTCGCACTCGCCATAAGAACATGATGCGAGCTCTTGGTCAGGAGATCCGGAGTGGATCTGAGGAGAAGGTCACTGATGAGGAGGACAGATCTCGCAACATTGCAAGTGTAAGATTCTGAGACAGAGCATCGGCATGCAACTATAGAGTCTGCGAGGCACGAGGAGTCTGAGGGGCATGAGGAGTCTGAGGAGCAAGAGGACTCCGATGAGCTCGAGAAGCCCTGGTGATCTGGAGATCTACTATCACCTTAGTTGTGTCTAGTGCTCTTTTCCCTTTTGGTGTCTCGATGCCAAAGGGGGAGAGAGTTTAGGGATTTGTCGAGTCACGAGTGTGTCTTCTTTGTTGTTGGTTTCATTCTCTCATGAACTCTTTATCGTCGTTTGGTTTGCTTTTCATTCGAGTGTGGAACTTATCATATGGTGTGAGACATATGCTACCTTATCCTATCGTATATTTATGTCTACATATTAGATTGTGAGATGTTATCTATCTTATGCCCTATCTTTATGCTCACATACTAATCACTTGCATCCATGCTTTATCCTCTCATATTATTGTTGCAAATTTTGCTAGTCTATAAAATATAGGGGGAGTGTTGATCATAGTGTGTGGGCTTTGCATTCCAAAGGCATACCCATATAGTGCACACACCTAGGGGGGGCCGTCTATATTTTATAGATGTTGGGTTTGCAGGTTATCTTATCTCTTTTGTGCAAATCCTGTATTCTCATCAATCCATCAAAAGGGGGAGATTGTTAGGCATATTTCTCCCTTAGTGGTTTAGTGGTTTCAGATACATCTACCTTATGGCACAAGACTATTCAAACCCCTCTGGAGATTTATAAAGACGGTGTTCTCTTGCATTTCTTTTGTGGTGAACTTGAGTCGTAGGAACATCGTACTATTAAGAGGGGGTCCGCTTCGGAAAGGTTTGGGTGAAATCTTCATGTACAGTTTCCTTGCACCCTATTTCCTTTCCCGGCAGTTGAGCTTGCTCATCCTTATGTTTGGATCTTGGCATAATAGGCTAAGCGGTGGTACCGGTTCTCACAACGGTAGCACCACTCCAGTGGTACTGCCGCTATGTAGTACGGTCCCTACTTCCACCTATTTCGTGGGTTCTGTAAATGAGCGATAGTTCGCCACGGTAGTATCGTTCCTACGGTACTACGGGGCTAAATGTTTCTCTACTACCGCGGATTTACAAGGCTTCAACGAGCTAAGTGGAAGTACCGCTGCTCTCCACGGTAGACTGCTTATGCGGAACTACCGCTGGAGAGTACCGCAGGGAGTACCGCTTATTTGCCTTGTTCTGTTGTGGTCTGTTCCACGAGCGGCAGTAGGGCGGTAGTTCCCAGCGGTAATACTGCCTAGGGCAGTACTACCGCCCTGCCCTCCTCTACTACCACGGGTATCGGCTGCTATTCATCTCCACGCGGTAGTACCACTGGAGGGCGCGGTAGTACCGCTTAGGCGGCACTACCGTTCCTCTAATCTGCTCAAAATGAACTAGATAGCCGGCATTTCTGTGCCAACGGAAGTACCGCTCATCTGAGCGGTACTACCGCTTATGCTCGGGTTGTGGGAGCATAACGGTTGGATTCTTCTTCCCACTATAAAAGGGAGTCATCTTTCTTCTAGTTGACTACCTCTTCCTCCCCTAAGCTCCATTGTTGCTCACAAGCTCATTCTTGCCCGGTCTCTCTCCCTAGCCAATCAAACTTGTTGATTCTTTAGGGATTGCTTGAGAAGGCCTAGATCTACACTTCCACCCAGAGAAATTTGATTCCCCCAACTAATTCCTTGCGGAACTTGTTACTCGTGGGTGTTTGAGCACCCTAGAAGGTTGAGGTCACAGCCACATTCCATTGTGGTTAAGCTTCATGGTGTTGTTGGAATCCTCCAATTCAGTTGTGGAGAGAGCCCCATCCTTGTTTGTAAAGGTCCAGTTGCCGCCTTCAAGGGCATCAGTAGTGGAATCATGGCATCTCGCATTGTGTGAGGGCGTGAGGAGAATACGGTGGCCCTAGTGGCTTCTTGGGGAGCATTGTGCCTCCACACCACTCCAACGGAGACTTACTTCCCCTCAAAGGGAAGGAACTTCGATAACACATCCTCGTCTCCACCGACTCCAATTGTGGTTATCTCTTATCTTTACTTTGTGCAAGCTTTACTTGTTGTGTATCCTTTACTTGCTTGTGTTGCTAACATCATATAGGTTGCTCACCTAGTTGCATATCTAGACAACCTATTTGTTGCTAACCCTAATTTGTTAAGAAAAGTTAAAAATTGGTAGTTGTCTATTCACCCCCCCCCCCCTCTAGTCAACCATATCGATCCTTTCAGAAGAGTCATGAGGGTGTAGGAGCCATAGATGGTGACCCTCGTCTAAGTGAAAAGGATGTTTAGCTAAATTGTGTCCCTCCATATTCAAGAGGCAGTATTTAGGAACGAAAGGGAAGGTTTGAAAATTCTTTGCAGTCTCATTTATCTCCTTCATGGTTGGTGCAATGACCCCAAGAGTGTTAGTATTGATATCCAAGATAACCATTTTGCAGTCTGATGCTACCCTGCTACATTGTAACATGAGGTCCTTGGCCAACGTGAGGGTTCACGGTAGGCAAGAGGCTCTAGAGTTGTTGGATCAGTCAGTCCATGAAAAACAAGAGTTGAAGAACCAACATATGATCTTGCATTATTGTGACAAACAACACTAATAGCTCTCGTCTAAATGTGCGTCCTAATAGAGGCCCGCACATTGATCTTGCAATTGCCCAAAGGTGGAGGTATCCATGTCCTCACGTGACCAAGGGCTTTCCGCGCCACTTGGGATGGGTGTACCGGTAGTGCAATCTCAAGGTTAGAAAGGTACTCCCTCTGTAAAGAAATATAAGAGTTCTTATATTACTTTCCAGTGTGAGTACCTGTTTATAAATGTGTGGGTTGACACCAAACTTTGGTGTTCTCTTTCATGGATCAACGAAACTAATAAAAGGAGGCATTTTCAGATGCAATTTAGCTATATGTAAGTTGCATGAATATCTAATTTGGGCCAGTCAATTTTTTTGGTCCGTTGATTTGTGCCTCAAGATTTATGCTCTTTGTTTTTTTCTGTTGTGGCTAATATGGTGTTTTGGGCCCAAATTTTGACCTACCACTATTTTGGATCAGTCGATTTCTTCTTGGGCTGAAGCCCATTTCGGGTTGCCTATTGTGCTTCACTTTTTCTGTTTGTATGCATTTTTGCTTTCTTTTTTTTTTGTTTTAGTCGCTTTTATGGGTATTATTAGGATGTTGGGGTAAAATGTATACATGGAAATACTATATAAAATGTTATAAATTATAGTATTATACTATAGTGTGAAAATTGCACCGCTATATGTGTATTTCTTTCATATTTAAAACATGTGAAGTTGTGTGCAAGTTTTTTTAATTCTCGTTCTTCTTAAAGGGTAATACCAATGCAAGTAATTCAGTCTACGTCTTTTATTTTTTTACTTTATGTTTCATTTTCTTTCTTCTTTATGGGTAATATCATTGCCACTAGTTCATTCCTTCTTAGGGAACCTATTTTTTTCTGAAATCCTATCATTATATGCTTATGCTTGCATATGCTAAAAAAGACCAATTTATGTGTAAATTGTGTGCAAATTTGGTCATTACTTGCTTAATATATTTTAAGTTTCTTTCTTCTTACAGGGTGATACCAATGCCATTGATTAATTCTACCACTTTAGTTTTATAGTATTTCCTTTATTTTTCTTCTTCTTTATGGGTAATATCATTGCCACTAATTCATTCCTTCTTAGGGAACTTCTTTTTTTCTTCCGAAATCCCACTATTATATGCTTATTCTTGCACTTTATAAAAAGTGTATATTTTTTTGTGTAAATTGTGTGCAAACTTTGTCATTATGTGTTTAATGTTTTTTTTTCATTTTATTTCTTCTTAAAGGGTAATACTAATGCCACCAGTGCCACCAGTTCATTCCTCCATAGAAAACTTCATTATTATGATTTTGTTTTAGTTTTTGTTTCATCTTATTTCTTCTTAATGGGTAATAACAATGTCACTAGTTCATTGTGAGAAAATGTTATTATTTGTTTGTTTTCATTTCATTTTATTTCTTCTTAAAGAGTAATACCAAAGGCACTAGTTCATTCTTTCTTAAAACACTTCATTATTTTATTTTGTTCTACTTTTGTTTCATTTATTTTTTTCATTAATGGTAATATCAATACCACTAATTCATCCCTTTGTGAAAAATAACTATTGTAGGCTTCTTTTCGCATATTATAAAAACATAATTTCAAATTTAGCACAAATTTGCAATTATTTGTTTTAATGATTTCATTTTGTTTTCTCTTCAAGGCTAATACCAATGTCATTAATTTATTCTTCCCTAGAAAACTTCAATATTTTTACTTTGTTTTAGTTTTAATTTCATTTTCATTTTATTTTTGTTTAACTATAATACAAATGCAACTAATTCATTCTTTCTTAGGAATTTTCATTTTTGTGAAATTTCACTATCACATGTTTATTCTTGAACATTTTGAAATAATCATAATTTATGTGTGAATTGTGTGAAAAAATTGGCATTATTTGTTTTAATATCTTTTCCATTTTTTCAAGGGTAATACCAATACCACTAATTCATTTTTTCTTAGAAAATTTAATTATTTTAATTTATTTGTATTTTCTATTTTGTTTTATTTCTTTTTTTAAGGGTAATATCAATGCACTATTTTTTTCCTTCTTAGGAAATTACTTTTATTTTGTGAAATCCCACTATTATATGCTTATCATTGCATATTATGAAAAGGCCAATTTTTGTGTGAATTGTATGCAAAATTTATCATTATTTGATTTTCATTTTCTTTTTTCTTAAAGGGTAGTACCAATGCCACTAATTGATTATTTGTTAGAAAACTTCATTTTTATTTTAGCCTCGATTGAATAGGGATGTGCATGATTGCCGCTTGAAACCTTAGGAGAATAGGATTACGTTGCGTATGTATGACTACCACCATGAGAATAAGATTAGATAACTACAGTTTCATCTAAAAAAAGAGATACGGTACATACGTCCAGACACAAGAAGAAAGAAATGCATGCATGCGTGTGAGAGTATCTCTAGCGGACCCGTATAAGTGGTCAAACCCGTAAAAAATTTGCGTTTTACAGTTTTGGGCGAAAAAAGTATCCAGAACAGAAACCGTAAAAGTAGTCCAACCCGTAAAAATTTTAAGCGCCACCGCAAATGCACTCCCGAAACCCTTATCTTTGGAGGTTGGAGGGCCGAATATAGGGGGCCCCGTATACCGATCAAACATTGTCGGAGCAAACACGCAGCCGCGGAGTTTGCCGGAATCTGCCCTAAACTCGCCGGAATTCATCACGGCACATCAAAAAAGGCCGCTAGACGCCGCAATCGATCGCCGCCGGTTCGAATTGGACGAGCTGGACATCGTCATGGCCTCCCATGACCTCAGCCTGGCCGCCGGAATCCTCCCGACGTGGCAGGCAAAGGGGCACGGCTCGCCTGACAATAGAGCAAGGCACGGACGACGGAGGCGACGGGGCGTGGCCGGCAAGGCTGGGCGCGGACGACGGAGGCGACGGGGCGTGGCCGGCGAGGCTGGGCGTGACCGGCGCGGTGATGGGGCGTGACCGGCAGGGACGGGGCGCGATCGATGGGCGATGGGGCGCGGCAGACGGGCGACGTGGCATGGTCTGTGGCCGACGGGGTTGGGCGCGGCCGGCTGGAGGAAGGGGCGGCAACGGCCGGACTTGAGGAAGGAGCTCTTTATTCTAGATTTACAGTTTGTTTTACAGTATCTGTTCGGCCGCGCTAGTTTTCGACCCGCAAACGTGATTTTCGTGAAACTGTAAACGCATTTTGCGGGTCAAGTTTTTGCAGGGTTTAGCTGGGTGAAAGTGAGCAGGTAGTAGATAGGTACGCTCGAGTAGGAAGCTGGATGCATGTTCCCGCAAAGGAAAAAGAGGATGCTGGATGCATGCAGATACCGGAGTAAATCGACTGACCTAAAAACGAAAATCAGTTTACTTGCACCTAACCGTCCCTTCCAGATGCATATGCCTCTGGGCCAGTTGTCTAGCAGTAATAGTCTTTTTTACCGCCCGGCCGTTTGCCAGCTGATGTCAAAGATGACATCATTCGCATGTTTAGCCGTATTCATGCGCGCATCCGGCCATCCCGGCAGGGGAGTGACGAGACAAATGACGGATTTGTTCGTCAGCTACTACGTGTAGCGTACGCGCGTGGACGGAGATCACCGAAGCGCTGGTTTGATCACTGGTGAGGCTACGTGCGCGCGCTCCTCTTTATATACCTGCGCACGCACAGGGCGAGGACGGCATCCCTAAAATTCGGATATTGCTCCCGTGTCCCGGCCGTTTTTCTTTCAGAAGACATGGCTGCTCCTGGCGCTGCTGCGGAGGTGCAGGTGGAGGTGGAGGTGAGAGGTGGGGCGCTGGAGAGGGGCACCGGCGGCGGTGGCGGCAGGAGGAAGCCGCAGGGGTGGAAGTGCATGCCCTTCATCTTAGGTACGCTTCACAAGTTCACTTCTACTACTAGATTTCATTTCCATATCTCTCGATCTGGTCTGGTTTGTTTTTTTCATTTCTACCTGCTTTGCGTGCGTGCGTGCGTTTTATCTGGATCAAAGTTACAAGACTGTCAAATTTACAACTTAACATACATTTATGAGCGTAAAATAGGTCAGTTTTGCTTGGGTTGAACCGTTGAAGGGACAGCAGGGGCTTTAGTCAGGTTTTTACTTTCAGGTGCGTCTACCCTTGTATCACAAGTGGTCTGCCGGAAGTTAAGACTCAAGAGTACAACACCAAAAGTCAGGTTAAACACATGAAAAGTACTCCCTTTATCCCATAATATAGGACGTTTTGCAAGCTAACATAGCTTGTGAAAACTTCTTATATTATGGGATGGAGGGAGTAGCTCCGTACGGCACGTTGATATTGTTCTTCACATGAGTAGACTCAAAATAAACCTATTTTTATACTCTACAAAGAAATGGGTCGATGGTTATGCGTTAATCCTCCGTTCCTAAATATTTGTCATTTTAGAGATTTCAAATGGCCATCACATATGGATGTACATAGACATATTTTAGAGTGTAGATTTACTCATGCTCCGTATGTAGTTACTTGTTGAAACCTTTAGAAAGACAAATATTTAGGAACGGAGGGAGTACTACCATAGTAATTGTACTTGTCAGTGTCAGACTAGGGATTATTCTGTTTGGTTAGCTATTGTAAGTAGGCTTGCTTGTACGTGAGCTTCATATGGACTCGGGTCTTGCTAGCTTTGATAGTTCGTGTAGACTTAGGTACTTAGCAGCAGGTCGTGGCTTCGTATATACTACAGGCTAATGCACGTTTCACCGCATTATTCTTCATTCATAAGATTAACCCTTTTGTTCTTCAATTGGCTATTACTCCCTCCGTCCCACAATTCTTGTCTTAAATTTGTTTAGATACGAATGTATCTAATACTAAAACATGACTTGATACATCCGTATCTAGACAAATCTAAGACAAGAATTTTAGGACGGACGGAGTATTATCTGTTGTTTCGTTTTGGATCGTAGTCTACGTTAGCTTGTGTTTTTTTCCCGCAAATAAAAGGGTTTTAATTATGCCCTAGCAGTTTTTTTCCATATATCTTGTAGGGTTGTTGATGCAAACTGTATACGTTCTGGGGAGAGTGGAGATGTTAGATGCGTGGTTGGAGTCCTTACGCCCATTTCGGCTTCGCTGTGGTTGTGGGACCTAGAGTTCTTATTTCACATTGAAACCGTGTAAATGTTGTAACAATGCTCACATGGGCCGGGCCATGAAGCTTTGGCTCGCTCGGCTCGAACTCCCTGCTCCACTTGCTAGCTTCAGGTTTTTTTTTCGCTCATTCCATTGCTAGGTCAGAAAACCAGGCTACATATTTTTTATTTAAAAAATTCATTAAATCAAAAGAAGTTCACATTTTTTTTAAAAATGGATTTTAAAATGTGTTTTGAACTAAAAAACATGAATTTAAAAAATATAATGGATGTCAAATAATGTTGGCGAATTTGAGAAAGATCCACAGATTTAAAAAATCACATACTTTAAAAATATTCATGAACTTTAAAATTATTCATAAATTGTAAAAAAAATTGAATTCCAAAAAATGTTCTTAGTTTCTTAAATGTTCAAGACTTTACTAAATACTCATGAATTAACATGTGAAAAAAATAAAACGAAACAATAAACAAAAACACGAAAAAAATAACAGGAAAAAAACAAAAGAAAAATTATTAAAACATGTGAAGAACACAAAAAGAAAGAAAAAATAAAAATAATCAGGCAATACCTTCTCAAACTGACCGCCCCACCGATACACACCCTTACACGTGGGGTTCATAGCATTCCCATGGCCCCTTATGCACCATATTGCTTCAAATCTAGGGAGCTTAGAGCATCTCCAGCCGTTCGGCCCTCCAGGGGCTTGAAATAGCGCCCCCTGGGGGCCAACCGACGATAAAATGCGCGTAGGGGCGGTCAGTTTCCCAACCGCCGCCTCAAGGTCGCCCCAGACGCTATTTTAAAAAAATCAAATTCGGCCAAACACGACAGAAATTTGGAGGAAATTTAGGCATTTCATTGATATTTGTCAAATTAAAAACATAATTTAAAAACAAACTAAAAACAACAACAACAACAACAACTACTACTACTACTACTACTACTACTACGCGGCCGCCCGCTGCACCGCCTTGAGCCTTCTACATGCTGAGGAGCCTGTAAAAGTTGGTATAGTCATCGCCATCGTCGCCGCCACCATCCTGCACAACGCCTCCGTCCTTGATGCACCCTTGACCCGCGTCGCTGACGCGTGGGGGGTTGGACGGCCCGGGCGCCTCGTCGTCACTGTTGTCGAGGATGACGATGTCGCCCTCGTCGTGGCCGCGGCGCCGGGTGGCGATCTCCTCGAGGGCGCAGCGCTGGCGCTCCATCTCCTGCCGGACGTAGTTGTCCAGCGCCCATTTCAGGCCGGTCTCCTTGTCGGCGGCCATGGCCTCATGTTCCTTCTTCATGGGGAGGAGCGCCGGCTCGGTCTTCGGCTTGACGAGGCGGGAGGAGGAGACCGAAGGAGAAGGGATGCCACCCTCCGCGCGTATGCCGCCTTAGCGGCGTCTCTCGCGGCTCCAGCTTGGCGGGGAGGAGCGCCGACGACCCGAAGGATAGAGGGCCCGACGAGGATGAGGACGCCGTCTCCATGCGCCTCGGCTTCCAGGAACTGTCGCGGCGGCGAGAGAAGGAGGGGGCATCTGGTACGCCAACTGTGGCGCGTTGCTGGCCTCGATGTGCTCAGGGACGTCGTCGAGCGTGCGCCCGAGAAAGCCCCACCATTGGTGCCGCCCCTCGGAGTTGAGGCGGCCGCGGGGTTCAATGCCGTTCGTGGCGGCAAGCTGGTCGGCGTGGCGGCAGTCAAAGTATGTCGTCCATAGCATGTGGCTGTCGGGGGCGTACCTCGGCTGGTTCCGCGTGCTCTTCGACAGCGACAATCTGATGCGCGTGATCTCGGCGCGCCGGTTAGCACGAGAGGGCGGCGGTGGCACGGGGACTCCGCCGGCTCTCAGCCTCCACGAGCCCGGCACTTGCATGTCTAGCGGTGGTGTGTAGTCTGCCTCGTAGAGGAGGCGGGCCTCGTCGTCGTGCAGGTGGCGGCGGCCGAAACCGTTGGACGCCTCTCATTTGCCGGGGTAGCGCTCGGCCATGGTTGTCGGAGGGGAGAGAGGGGAGTGGGGGCGTCGGTGGCGAGAGGGCAAGAGGGGCGTCGCCGGCGAGAGGGGCGTCACCGGCGAGAGGAGAAGGGGCTGTGGCGAGGGAGTGTGTGGTCACCGGCGAGGGAGGGGCGGCTTTTATAGCGACAGGTGGGCGGCGAGTGGGCGGCAGCCATGTGTACGCGTGGCGGGAGGGGGCAGGACGCGCGTCGCACGCCTTCACTGCGCCGCCCATGAGGAATCAATGGAAGGCTGACCAGCGACAGCCTTCGCATTGATTCCCCACGGGAAAAAAAGGCGATGAGGACGACAAACATGCCTAGTCACTGACTCGGCGGGTCCACCAAGATTTCGCGCCAAAAATGTTTCCCCAGGTGCCCTCGGGGCCCCCTAGCGCGCCGGGTTCGGCCTGGGTCCGTCGGCGCCAAATTCGGACCTAACCGGTGAAAAGTGGGCTTCTAGAGGCGCGGCTGGGCCATTTTTTCACGCCGACGATAAAAAGGGGCCTATTGGGAGGCGAGTGGAGATGCTCTTAGTATCTTATAATAGATATACACGTGAGGTTACTTGAGTTTTGTACGGTGAGTTGAGACATTGAGAATAAAAGAACAAAGGGCATGATACCAGCCCTTTGCAAAAGTTTTGTGCATGTGTATTTGTCTACTTTAATGTGATTGATCTTGAGGGCGACATCTACATAAATGAGTGTCTGACATTTTGTTCCTATGCAGCAATCGCTACATTTGAGAATGTCGGGTCACTTGGGGTGGTAGCAAATTTGACGATCTATCTTGTGAAGCGCTTCAATTTTGGGCAGCTCACAGCTACAAACACTACCAGCATTTTCTTCGGCACGCTGAACTTCGCACCGTTGCTAGGTGCCTTCATCTCCGACGCCTATTTGGGAAGGTTCAGAACCCTTGCCTACGGGTCCTTCTTTAGCCTCCTGGTATGTCTGTGCCACGGTCAAAGCTTGTTTATCAGCTCTGTTTCACCTTCTTGTATTAGCAAAAAGGAATATAATTTTTTTTATTGGGATAACTGGCCTCCCGTTGATTTCCATTAAAGAAACCACTAGATGTTTTACAAAACGGTCAAAATACAAAAGAGTAGAAAAAATCAGCCACCAAGGAACTATGTGCATGTGTTTGGGCATCCACCAAACACCCCTAGAGCTACCTTAAAAGATTTACGTAAAACATCGCCGGCCTCCTAGCCAGCCAGCTAGCCAGCAAAATCTTGCAGCAAGCCACTAGCAATAGAAAAACTCCAAAAAGCACAAATACACAAAACTTAATCATGTGGAAACAATACTAAAAGATAGCATCCGCCCTTCAATTCTCCTAGCCACTTGTGCCCATAAATGCCTTCACACCTACTCCTCCCAGATCACGTCTTTGATCATTTGGACACCTTCTTTGAATAATTGTCTGCCTTGTCCCTTTTGAACAAACGCCCAAAAGGAAATGAAATTGCATAAGTAGAACACTCACCAGCAAGATCATTAAGAAATTTATTGCTAAAACAAGCATTTTTTCTAGTTTTCCAAATTGCCTAGCACATTGCAAGAGCCCCCACTAAGAATCAAGCTTCTTTGTTCTTTAGGAAAAGATGTATCCAATCCACAAATAAATTCCTAATAGATATGACACTCCAATAGGAGTTCTCTTAATCTTTAAGATGATCCTTTTTAGTAGTAGCCAAAGGTAAATTATGATCTTCAAGGGTATTTCCAACTTCCAAAATTATTTGTAGTGTACCATCCCATTTCCTCTGAACTGCAGATAAAGGGATCTCAGAGTGAATTTTCGTAAATCTAGTTTCCAAACCACTATATCCTCCCTGGCATTCAGAGCGACCTTGTGAAATTTTCCCAATTCCCCCAGCATAGTCATTCTGAACTTATTCTCTTTTGAGAAGGTAACATTGTATAGTTTTGGAAATTTGAGGTACAAAGGTCCTCCTTTTATCCATTAATCTTCCCAAAAGAGTGTTCTTGCACTATTAACAACCAATCTTCTTGTGTTTGTTGGAAGATGTGATTAACCCCAATTGCTAAAAACATGGCCCACATAAGCTTTATCTCCATATGAGACAAAGTATGCCTCCGCAAATATTTTCTGTACGAGCATGTTGCCATCTTCTTGTCGTCGTCTCTAGTTTCTAGATCCACTTGGATAACAAGTTATCATTGATTATTTTTAAATCTAGAATACCAAATCCTCCACATTCCTTAGGCGAGCTGATAGAAGGCCAGTCGACAAGATGATATTTCTTTAGCACTTTAGTTTCTTATTGTATCATTATAGCTCTATGATGGTCCCATATCTTCTCTAGTACTTTTCGAACTTCCAACAAGGTGGGCATATATAGAAGAATGTTTCTTAGACAAGCATTAATCAAGTACCCATGTCACCAATAGAAAGAATTCCCTTTTTCCAATTACGCATTTTTTTCTCAATAGTTTCTTCAACATGGATCCATTAATAATTGTTGAATCTTTTGTTATCAACTGGCATGCACAAGTATTGAAAATGTAGCTTCCCCACATTGCAAATGATGATATCACTATAGGCATATTTTTTATTTGTAACATCTCCCAGGCAATAAATCTCACTTTTGTGAAAAAAAATTAAGCCATGAGACTTGTTCAAATATGCACAAGATGAACTTTAAGTTCTCCGCACTCTCAAAATCATCATCTGGAAGAAGTGGCATTTTCAGCATATTGTAAAATAGCTAACCCATTATCCCCCATATAAGGAACAAGTTCTCAAGTCAACCATTTCATCTACTCTTGTTGTGAGCATTACCTGTCCATCAACAATGATATCAAACAACTAACGTGGCAACGGACCTCCCTAGCTATCTCATTCCTGTGTAAGCTGGGGGTAGGGCCCAATCGTATCATTTACTTTAATTGTCACCCTACCACCACCTACAAGTTTCATCATCTAGTAACACCATTTATGACCAAAACCTTTAGCTTACATTAATTGATATAGAAAAGGCCATTTGACCTTGTCATATTTCTTTTTAAAAGTAAATTATCAGCAGAATCCCACTTTGTTTCTACCTACAGACTTCATGAAGCACAATAACACCTTATACTACGTAACTACCACTCAAGAAGCATGTTTGGGAATCAAAAATCACTTTCTGAATTATCAAACCCGACCTTTTTGCTACAACTTTTGAGAATATTTTATAACTCACATTAGAGAAAAACATATGGGTCTGAAATTACTAATCGTAGGATCATTAGGCCTTTAGGTATCAAAGAATGACACCATGATTGAATCTTTCCACATCCAATTTGAAGCAAACGCGAGATTAGTCATCATTGTCAAAATAAGTCTAACAAATGGATGGAATAACCAAAGTTGTTGATTGATTAATATGACAAATGGCATGTCCATAGAACATGAGTCAATGATGAACAATTTATCTGCTTATTACCAAAACAAAACTTGATGCATTAGCACATGAAATTTATTTACTTGGTTAGTTGTTCTAAGCAATTACTATCACAAACTAATTTTTTTTTGAACAACTATACTAAATTTCCTACATGATATTCGCAAATCACATTAACTAATATGTTTTCATTTCCCATAGTCTAATACACGAATTTATTTTGTGCTACAACAGGGAATGCTAGGATTAACTTTGTCTGCATCAGTTCCAGCTTTCAAACTTGCAGACTGCAATCAAACAATTCAATTAGGTGAACATTGCAATAGTCCATCAACACTCCAGCTGAGTGTGCTATACCTATCTTTAGCATTTCTAATCATTGGCGGTGGAGCAATCCGACCATGCAGCTTGCCCTTTGGAGTAGACCAATTCGACATGACTGACAAAAATAGTCAAAAAGGCCTAAATAGCTATTATAACTGGTACTATGGCACAACTACCATTGGCTTGGTGTTTTCTATGACTATTCTCGTCTACATTCAGGCTACCATCAGCTGGCCAATAGGATTTGGCATACCAGCATTCTTCATGTTGTTGTCAATTATCATTTTATTTATGGGTACTAGACTTTATGTCCATGTACCACCAGAGGGAAGCATCTTCACTGGAATTGCCCAAGTTTTACTAGCATCATTTAAAAAGAGAAGAGTCAAGCTTCCAAACTCGGACAATATAAGTCAGCAAGAGTTGTTGCTATTCAACCCTCCCACGAGGGGCCATCGTATTTTCAGATTGCCACTTACTTCCCAGTTCAGGTAAACTAAACAAGTAACCACAGTGTTTATCAATAAAAAGTAGACACGGTGGAAGTATCGCAACACATCCACAAAAATAACATTTGATACCATCCCATTCCAAAATTCCCAGGTTTTTCCAAAGGAAAAAATGAATAATCAAATTTTGTTGTTAATTTTTCTCAATAACTTATTACCAACATCTAACAAGTTCGAGGACCTGTACAACTAGGGGTTAGAATAATACAATGTATATCCTTTTGAGGGACTATATCCTACCTTAGTATAGTGTCTTGTACGCCTTGACAACATCATTAAACAACTATTTACCAAGTCGCTTGCGAGAGTGTTTATATATGCTTAACATCCATGTAGAGTGCTCGCTCCCTAAAAAATATACAAGATCGTTTAGATCACTAGTCATCTAAGCAATCATATTTGTTTACAAACGGAGTACTTGCTAAAAGCATTTAGAATCCAATATTGGTAAAAGTAAGCCATATTGTTGCAAGTAAAGTGAGCAAAAAATTGCATTCTTATAATATAAATAACGTGTTAGGCATACAAAACAAAATATTAATAATTTGAAATAATTATATGCTAGATGCTAATGTATACCCACCATTTATTGTCATTTGTTCTCAGGTTTCTTAACAAAGGTGCGGTTTTAAGGGATGGTGATATAAATGATGATGGTTCCGCAAGAAATTCGTGGGAGCTTTGCAGTATCCAACAGATAGAAGAGGTTAAATGTTTGATAAGAATTGTTCCTATTTGTATATCTGGCATCGTATGCTTCGTCGCGTTGGTTCAACAATACACCTCTACAAGCTTTCAAGCATTAACAATGGACTGTCACCTTGGAACACATTTCGAAATCCCTCCAGGCTCTGTTATATCCATATCCTTTATCGCCCTAACTGCATTCCTGCCAATTTATGACCAAATATTGGTACCTATAGCTAGAAGATTCACCGGAGTGGAAAGTGGAATTACACTTCTTCAGAGACAGGGTATAGGATTGGTGATTTCTCCCATATCAATGGTGGTAGCAGGGCTTGTTGAACACAAAAGGAGAAACTCGGCATTGTCTAATGGAGGAAAATCACCTATGTCAGTCTTTTGGCTCGCCCCCCAACTGATTTTAATGGGTATTGCTGATGCCTTCAATGCAGTTGGTCAATTCGAATTCTATAATAAGCAGTTTCCAGAGCAGATGCTAACCCTAGCAGGATCCCTCTTTTATGTTACTTTGGCTGGAGCAGGCTATTTGAGTACTGCTATGACAAACATAACAAAAAAAGTGACTACCAGAGATGGCCACAATAGCTGGATCGCAGACGATATTAATCTCGGCAAGCTTGACTATTACTTTTATTTAATTGCCCTTATGGGAGTACTGAACCTTTTCTACTTTCTCATATGCTCCCACTACTATCAATACAAATCCATTTCACACTATGCTGAGGAACCCATCAAAATACAGACCAAGGAAGAGGTAGAAGCAGAGATGGATCCTAGTAGAGATGCACCTAGCAAGTAAATATTGTACGGGATATTTGTCCCGCACACAGTATATACTTTGGAAAAGTTTCATCAGGTCTTCATGTTTTACTACATGGCATATGACATTATTATCTTTTGAATGTGATGAAGAACAAGTGTGCCTTCTTTTAGTCAGGATGTATGACTGTTACCCAAGGAGTATCAACAAAGAGCTAAAATGTCTTCTGTATTTCAATTTGATGTAGTGCGAGTGTTTGGAACATAGTGAACCCAACAATTTTTTACAAATTTTTCTTTGTTCAATAATAACTTAATATTGGTGGAGCTTAATTAAGTCTGTTATTTATCTGCAACAACACATAACATACTTGCTAGTACATCTTCATGTATGGTTGTTCTCGGAAAGAAAGAAAGAAAAACTTATGTATGGCTTGTTACTTCTTTTGAAAATAGTATATGTTTGAAACAGTTTCTGAAGTTTCACCCTATATGCCCTAGGGATTAAACTCGCCTGCAAATTATAATAAAAGGCTTTTATAACTTGCTAGTTTACTTCACTGGAGGCATGGTACGCACATAGTTGATTGGTTTCATCTAATTGTTTTAGGCCCTAGTCCGATCCAAAAATGATATTTATGTAGTGTAAACATTTTTTTTTGAACTAATGCTATATACCTAAATAGTCGATCATCACTACTAGTTTTAGCTTGATATGCACACATGCCACATTATCAAAGGCCCATCACTACATGTATGGAGAAAGTTTTTCATGATTAGTTGGTCCCCACTACTTATATTTATCTCAATATGCACACATTCCACCTCACCACACATGTCACTAGAATACATAATACTACTACCTATATTCTATAAATATACTTCAATTATACAATAATCAAATACAATATATAATATGTATTTTAGTTTTAGTTCATATATTATTAATGTAAATATTGCATATGACCAAATCTCATTGAGATATATTGCAACCGATTTTGTAGCAACACGTGGAATATATTACAGTGTAATCATGTTGAGAGTCTTTTGGAGAAATCCTATCCATCGCTTAATGCGTTAAATTGTCCCCATAAAGCTTGGTGTGCCAGTGCATCAAGTGTCCCGCATGGCTCCTCTAGCTACCCAGAACTTTTGTTCGGAAAGGAAGTTTACGTAGGATATGTAACAAACTTACGTGAGTCTAGCAACAGATGAAAGAAATACCATACTCCCCTAACCCAATAACCATAAGTCCATACTCCAATAGGTCTAGTATTTTATTTCAACACATGACATTTCATCTGGTTCTCACTCACCTCCTTCCCACCTCGTCGATTATGCCTCAATGTTCACACAATGACAACATGTTTGAATGTTGTCAATCCTAAAACATCTCTCTCTCGGCATATGGTGATAAATCTGCATTTTTTCTATGAGATTTAGCGCGACATGCTTGCGTGGTTATATATGTTCTTCTCGTTTCTCATCCTGGTTTTGCCGAGGTGTCTATTTTCAATCCGGATCGGCACTGGTATGAAACAAAGAAGGATCATGCACTATTGATGAAGGTTGCACTCTAAATAGCATTTTTTTAAAATGGTTAATAGGTAAAATAACAACATATTCATATTAATTATACATATTTTTCTAATCAAATTATACATACAACATGTTCAATTTAAAGTTAGGATTTAGAAGATATGAATATTAAAAAAACATTTGATATGTATTACGGTTTGATTAACCCAAATATCAAGGGGATTTCTGCAAACATGAAAATCTGACTTAAAAGTGGCGTGGGGTTGATTAACAGAAATACCATGGAATTTTCTGAAAAAGCCAAAATCAGACTTCAAAGTGGTTGACTACCAGAAACATGAGGGAGTTTTATGCAAAATAGTGTGACGGACCAAGAATACCTATTTCGCTTATTAGTAGGTAATAGATTATTGGGAAAAATGTAGTTGTCCCCACAACATATATCACCGCAAACAGAACTAAGAACTAGTTGGGCTTCATTCTAAAAGAAAAAACCTAGATGAGCTTATTTTTGACAATCCTCTCTTCTCACGGCTGAACCAGACCGTGTTTTGTACCGCGACGACTATTTCTCGCTTTATGCGAGAGTCCCTCCTGACTCGCTGAAGATCTTTCCACAACGATGAAGTTATCGGGCCAGCCCAATTTTGCTTTTTTCCATTCGCGAACGCTTGTTGCGCTTTGTTCGCTCATTCGATAGACTGGTTTTCGATCGAATTCCTTAGCTATCTGAGCTTCCTTTGCTGGTTTTGCTATCTTTTTCAAAAAAAAATCTTGTTTTATCATTAGTTCTCCGGTTTTTCTTTTTTTTTAAAAAAATCTTCATTTATTCCCGTTTTTTTCTTTTCTTTGTTTTCACCAGTTTTCTTTCGCTTCTTCTTGCAAAAAACACAGCAAAAAAGTGCACATAAGAGAACTCGAACTCGCGCCGCAATAATGTAGGAATTGGTTAGCGAACCACTATGCTAGTGATTGACAACAATGCAAACTATTTAAGAACCATCATAGCCATGCTATTTATTAATTATTACACAGTAGCACTTAGATTTTTTTAAAATTGTAAATTTGATTTTTTATGAAAAAACTCCATAAATTTTTTAAAAATGTTCTCAAATTTTCAAAAAGTTCGAGAATTCGAAAAAAAGTTCATTAATTTTTTTAAAAGTTCATCGAATTTGAAAAAAAATCGTCGTATCACCGAATCTGAATAAGGTTCATCGAATTTGAAAAAATGTTCATCGAATTTGAAAAGAAAAGTTCATCATCTTTTAATAAAAAGTTCATCAAATTTGAAAAAAAAATCCATAAATTTTCAGAAAATAATCGGTGCATTTAACAATAAAGGAAGAACAAGAAAAAATAAATAAAAATGCGTGGAAACTGAATAGTGGAATAAAAATGTGCGGAAACTGAACATTGGACTGGGAAAACCGAGTATGATAATAAGGGCATGTACAGTGGTTGATAAGACTATATTATCTTAAACCTTGCATGCAATTTAGTGATGACAATAAAAATATGTCTACAATGAATTATCACTTAGCATAATAAAAATATCTCTTAGCCTTATCTACAATAACTAGTTATTCTTAAAAATATAGTCAGATATATTGTGCTAAGAGATCATCTCTTAAATAAAAAAAGATAAGCCTTTTTTATGAATTCTTTCTCCTCCACCTCATCATTTATCTATATTTGTGACAGCTCCTAAGGTATTATATTGTACATGTGGTAAATGGTAGACAAAAGCAAGAATGTACGAAGTCGTCTAGCCTAGTATTTAGTGTTGTTGTCTTGGAACATTCGGGTTTGGATCCTATCGCCCGCATCTTTTTTGGAGTGGTTTAAACAAAAGAAGAAGAAAAGTATATGAGCCGACCCAGCTTGAACGGTTTTAGGCACCTGTTTGCAAAATGCACATGAAATTTCATAGGGGCACCTGTTTTGTATAGGTAGCTATTTTTTAGGAGCAACTAACAAAGGAGTACTCCTTCTGTTGCCCGTAAGGGTCAGTTGGGGCGGCTGAGAGCGCAAGTGTTGCCGCCACATGTCGCGCTCTAGGCGCTCTCTTCGATTTTTATTTTTATTTTATTTTTTTGCACGTGTTTTTGGCTTTTTAGATAGTTTCTTTTCTGGGGTTTTTTGTCTTCCCCCGTTTTTTTTGCGTGGAAAACATGTTTTATAATTTTTTTTCCCTTCTTTCGAGAGAGGCACGAATTTGCTTCCGAGAGAGGCATAATCGTGCCGCTCGAAAACGGAAAAAAACGCATTTTTTTCCTTCTACGAGAGGTACAGTCGTGTCTCTCGGAAACGAAAAAAAACATGTTTTTTTCTTTCTGCGAGAGGCACAGATTTGTTTCCGCGAGGTGCATAGTCATGCCTCTTGGAAACAGAAAAAATATGCATTTCCTTTTTTTCCTTCTGCGAGAGACACAGATTAGCTTTCAGATTTGCTTCTGCCCGAGGCACAGATTTGCTTCCGCGAGAGGCATAGTCGTGCCTCTCGTAAACGAAAAAAAATGACTTTTCTTCCTTCCACGAGAGGTACACATTTACCTCTCGTGGAGGCACGGATTTGCTTCTACTCCGCAAGGAAAAAAGAACACGCTCCCTGTTTGGTTTTTCTTGTCTGGTTTTTTTCTTGATTTTTTTGGTCAAAACCTCTCAACACGAGATCTAGTTTTGAAGATCTTGATGCGAATAATCCGATGGTAAAACTATTTGAGATTTGGACCCACGGTTTAAAGGTAAAACGTTTTGAATAAACGGACATACGAGAAAAAGAAAAACTCGCAGGTTGCGACAAATGACGCACATGCAGCCACCACTTATCGGAACCTACCTAGGTGGGAGTGACCTTTGTGTAGAGTGCTTCTTAATTAGTAATTTGGAGTTTTTTAGGCAATGTACAACATTTTTTTCCCTGCAAAAAAGTACAACATTTTTTTAAATTGGCAGGCATTATTTTTAGATGGACGCTGATAACGGTCACACGTGTGATGGGAGCAACACCCGCCCACACGCCCTATAACACACAGATTGTGCCACATGCATGTGGGAATCTTTTTGGATTTCCAGTTTTTAAAATGTTTTATCTTTTAAATGAAAAATCCGATTGAAGATCTATTTTCACCATTAAATCCATCGCGACGAGATCTTCAAAACTAGACCTCATGTCAAAATGATTCGACGGCTTTTTTTTTTGGTTAAAAGTTGTCATGTCTATTGCACATGAATTGCCATGGTGTTTATACTGAAGTTGCCATGATATGTTTCAGATATTTTTTTCTACCTTTAAAAGTAAATTTTGACATATTATAAAACGGGGAATTAAGAAACTAGACTTACCATGAAACACAAACTAAAATTGCCATGATACATGCACTTAAAATTGCCATGGTTCATACAAAAAATAATTTCCATGATCAAAGTACTGGAATTGCCATGGTCAAAATACTAAAATTGCCATGATCTATATCTAAAATTGACACATGGCAACTTTAGGGTAAACACTATGACAACTACAGTGTAAACATCATGACAACTTTTGTGTAAAAAAAATCGTTGAAATATATCAACATAGGACCTAGTTTTGAAGATCTCATCGAGACGGATTTAATGGTGAAAATAGATTTTTAATTGGATTTTTTAATTATGAGATAAAATATTTTTAAGACAAAAACCAAAAAGATTCCCGCTGATTTCATTTGTTTTGACGTGTCAAAATGAATGATAATGAAGGTGTTTGGCCCATATTGCTTTGTGCCACATGTGTGGCGTTATTATTTGGGTTTTAAATTGACCTCCCCCTAAAGAATTAATATACTAGATTATTATCTGTCGAATTTCGGACATTTAGTAATTTCTTCATCATGGAAATGCATTCTACTGATTATCGTATGCAACCGTCTGTATGTCGAGTCTGACTGCTTGGAGGTGGCGGCCGGTGAGGCCATGAGAGCGATTAGTTGCTTGATTTCTCCTTTGCAAAAAGGAATAAAAAAGGAGAAGCTTGATTTGAATAATGAAATCTTGCATTTGTATGGATGGGATCGGGTAGAAACCGGAACCAAGTTCCCTCAGAAAACTATCAAAGCACACGGCATATCGAGGTGCTCGTTCTCCATGACCAGGACCTGACATCGAACATTTTGGCTTGATCACAATGTCTTAGAGACCGGAGACCATTTCCATACGTACCTTGCCCGTGTAGTCTGCTTTCTTTTTGTTAGGGAATTAAAATTCTATGCTCATGAGTAAATACTCCCTCTGTTCACTTTTGTTAGCCGCAAAGCAAAATCTAGTAGACGCTCACTCGGTCGCGGCCAGAAAGCGGGTTTTCCTTTACCCCCGTGTCCGCCGAGACACCAGTCACAAGGTTCGCTCCTCGTCGCGGACATTTAGGACATTTAGTAATTTCTTCATCATGGAAATGCATTCTACTGATTATCGTATGCAACCGTCTGTATGTCGAGTCTGACTGCTTGGAGGTGGCGGCCGGTGAGGCCATGAGAGCGATTAGTTGCTTGATTTCTCCTTTGCAAAAAGGAATAAAAAAGGAGAAGCTTGATTTGAATAATGAAATCTTGCATTTGTATGGATGGGATCGGGTAGAAACCGGAACCAAGTTCCCTCAGAAAACTATCAAAGCACACGGCATATCGAGGTGCTCGTTCTCCATGACCAGGACCTGACATCGAACATTTTGGCTTGATCACAATGTCTTAGAGACCGGAGACCATTTCCATACGTACCTTGCCCGTGTAGTCTGCTTTCTTTTTGTTAGGGAATTAAAATTCTATGCTCATGAGTAAATACTCCCTCTGTTCACTTTTGTTAGCCGCAAAGCAAAATCTAGTAGACGCTCACTCGGTCGCGGCCAGAAAGCGGGTTTTCCTTTACCCCCGTGTCCGCCGAGACACCAGTCACAAGGTTCGCTCCTCGTCGCCCCCCCCCCCCCCCACCCCACACCACACACACACTATTACACTTAGAGACGCTGTCATAGAATTTGTTGGGATCTTATCTGAAAGACTGAAACTGAACTATTGAGTATAAGATTATTAGGAAGTATAGGATAAACTAGGATTTGGTCCTGCCTTGTCTTGTACTTTAAATTAGTCTTTGTACTCCTATATATATGCCCACAAGGCTCAAGTAATACAAGAACTATTCCACCAAATCTCTCTCTCCCTTCTAACATGATATCTATCGCAAGTCGATCATAAACCCTAGCCGCCGCCGCTTCCGCAACTGCGCGCCGCCCCCGGGGCGGTCGACCTCCATGACTGCCGCCGGGGGCCGCGCCGCCCGTATCTAGGGTTCGTCCGCCGGCCGTGTTGGCCGGCTGCCCTAGAGAGTCTTTTATCCTGATCCTTTGATCCGGGTTTTCTCTCTCTCGCCAGTCGCTTTGATCGGCGTCTACTTTTTGGTTTTCCGGTCTATGTGATCCGGTTTGCGTCGCCCACCGCCGCCGTCGACCCCGTGCGCCTCTACTCCAACACCGACTCGGCAGCCTCACGCGTCGTCCGCGCGTCTGCCCGTTGGTCGCCCCGACGCGGCGGCCTCGTGCGTCGTCCACGCATCGGCCCGTCGGTCGCCCCGATCCGGCGGCCTCGCGTCATGCGGCAGCCCTTCACCGCCGCCGTTCGCGCGACGGCCCGCCCGTCGATCTACGCCGGCCGTCACCGCGCCCTGCTCCGACCGGGACTCCTGCATCACCCCGACCCGGCGGCCTCGCGCCATGCGGCGGCCAATCATAGCCGCCCTACCGCCCGCCGCCGCCGACTTCATCTCGGACTCCGCCGCCACCACTCCTCCACCGAGCGGCGTCCCCGACCTCGTGCGCGATCGGCTTGATCACCCGCTCGCCGCCGCGATCAGCCTCATCTACGCCGCGCGACCGACCTAGCCCGTCAGTTACGCGCGCCTCCGCAGGTCCCGTGAAGATCGTCTCTGAGTTCAGCGCGCCCCTCCGCCGGTCAAGCAACGGGTTGCCGCTGCGTCGCCCCGTCGGGCCGCAGCGCCGCCGCCCTGTGGTTCTTCTCCCGGCTGCACTGACCCGCATCACCGTTGCGTCGCTCCTTCGGGCCGTAGTGCCGTGGACCGCGTGAAAGATCGAGGATGTCGCCTAGAGGGGGGTGAATAGGCATTTTAAAATAATTACGGTTTAGGCTTAAACAAATGCGGAATAAACCTAGCGGTTAATTTGTCAAGCACAAAACCTAAAACAACTAGGCTCACCTATGTGCACCAACAACTTATGCTAAGCAATATAAGCAACTATGTGATAGCAAGATATATGACAAAGAACAATATGGCTATCACAAAGTAAAGTGCATAAGTAAAGGGCTCGGGTAAGAGATAACCGAGGCACGCGGAGACGATGATGTATCCCGAAGTTCACACCCTTGCGGATGCTAATCTCCGTTTGGAGCGGTGTGGAGGCACAATGCTCCCCAAGAAACCACTAGGGCCACCGTAATCTCCTCACGCCCTCGCACAATGCAAGATGCCGTGATTCCACTAAGGGACCCTTGAGGGCGGTCACCAAACCCGTACAAATGGCAACCCTTAGGGGCGGTCACCGAACACGTACACTTTGGCAACCCTTGGGGGCGGTCACCGGTACCCGTCAAATTGCTCGGGGCGATCTCCACAACCTAATTGGAGACCCCGACGCTTGCTCGGAGCTTTACACCATAATGATTGAGCTCCGAACACCACCAACCGTCTAGGGCGCCCAAGCACCCAAGATGAACAAGCTCAAGGGCACCAAGCACCCAAGAGTAATAAGCTTCTCAACTTGTAACTTCCACGTATCACGTGGAGAACTCAAACCGATGCACCAAATGCAATGGCAAGGGCACACGGAGTGCCCAAGTCCTTCTCTCCCAAATCCCACCAAAGCAACTAATGCTAGGGAGGAGAATGAGAGGAAGAACGAAAGAAGAACACGAAGAACTCCAAGATCTAGATCCAAGGGGTTCCCCTCACATAGAGGAGAAAGTGATTGGTGGAAGTGTGGATCTAGATCTCCTCTCTCTTTTCCCTCAAAAACTAGCAAGAATCCATGGAGGGATTGAGAGTTAGCAAGCTCAAAGAAGGTCAACAATGGGGGCAAAAACGAGCTCAAGAGATGGGGAACCATTGGGGAAGAAGACCCCCTTAAATAGGTCCCCACGAATCTGCCCGTTATGTGCAAAAACCTGTAGGACCGGTACAACCGGTTCATGAACCGGTACAACCGGCCAAAGCAGAGGAAAAACCAACCTGGGAAAAGCCCTAAGCGGTACAACAGCCTGGGGAGCCGGTAGTACCGGTTAAACCGGTTAAACCGGTCAACAACCGCCCAAGAACCGCTCCAAAACAGAAACTAGTCCGGTGGTAGAGCGGTACATGGCCGGTACAACCTCCGGACCAATTCTGGAGCGGTACAACCGCTCCAAACACCGGTTGTACCGGTCAACCGGTACAACCTCTCTACGGGGGCGGTACAACCTCTCTATGTAAAACAGGCAATATCAAAACAGCCACAACTTTCGCATATGAGCTCCAATTCGATGAAACCAAGTTTGTTGGAAAGCTAGCAACAAGGGCTAACACAATCTTGATAGAAATATCAATAAGAAGCAAATGAGAAAAGGCCCATAAGAAAATGGTGAGAACCCTTCCTTAGATAAGACCGGTAAAACCTCCAACACCGAAAACATCATAGAAGACGCATGCGAACTCCGTTTTCGATGAACTCAAGCTTGTCATCAAGATGACCATAAGCTCTAAGACTCACAAAGAGAACCAAACAAGAACAAAGAAACATGATGCAAGGATGCAATGGTTTGAGCTCTCTACTAACGATACGATCAAGCTACCAACTTGAGAGCCCCCCTTGATAGTACGGCAAACGATCCTATAACCCGGTCTCCCAACTACCACCACGAGACCGGTAAAATAGAAAACCTATCAAGGGCAAACCGTTGCCTTGCACATGGTCCACTTGAGCTAGATGAAGACGATCTTGACTCCCTTAAGTTGGACCACCTTTCTTGATTGCGTTGGCTCGATGAAGACTAGATGATTGCTCCCTCATAGTCCACTATGGGTGAGCGACTCTTCGGCACATATTCACAAGTCCATTGTCACCAAAAAGGACGGCAAGCTTCAAGCACTTGATCTCTTCGTGATGCATCACTTGAACTTGCACACCGCAACCTAACCCCACAAAGAAATCTCACGAAGACATGGGTTAGCACACAAAGCGTAATGGACAATGCTTACCATACCATGGGATCACTTGATCCCTCGGTACATCTTGCGCGCTTTGTGTGTTGAATCTTTCCAACTCTCTTCATTTGGATGATGTCTTGAAGGTGGACATGAATTCTCACACAATCTTATTCTTCAAGACATGCTTGTAATAAGCTCAACACTCACATGACCAATCTTTGGATAATTCCTTAATAGCACCTTGGTCAACTCCTAAACTCCTTGAAACCAACACATGGAATTCAAGAAAAGCCTATGGACAGATCCTTCAAATATAACTCAAGACAACCATTAGTCCATAGAGATTGTCATCAATTACCAAAACCAAACATGGGGGCATCGCATGTTCTTTCAATCTCCCCCATTTTGGTAATTGATGACAATCACTTTCAAGAGAGTTTATATAAGGAATTATGCATCACCATGCAATGCAATAAAAGTGTAATGAAAGAGATGCAAATGCTAAGGAACAAAACCAAAGCAAGAGGAGATAGCTCTCTAAACTTCTCCACAAAACTCTCTGAAACTTCTCCCCCATTGGCATTGATTGCCAAAATGGGCGAAAAGCTTAGAAGGCCAATATAAATTGTGGTCCTCCATAAATTTTGTATTTCTCAACAAGAGAGTGAAATGCAATACACATATCCAACTGACAATACTTGGAGGAAGACAAACTATATTGAGGCACAAAGATTGCAAAAAAAATGATATGCCACAAAGACATAACAAAAAGAGAAACAAGCAATCAAAAGATACCAATTGAAGCAAGCAATCAACGGATATCAATTGAACCAACTAGACCAATGATCCTACATGCCACAAGAATAAATACATTATGATAAGCGCAAAGGAGTGTTCTAAACAAACTAGAGAAGCTCCCCATGATTTGTGCACACATAAGAATTTTTGTATTTGAATACAAGGTGCACAAAATAGGATCATAGCTCCCCCAAAATCAATAGAAACTCACATCCAGTGCAAGTGAGCATATAGGAAACAAAGCCTAGCGCTTACAAAAAGCACATGGTTGAGCAAACCTAGTGCTTACAACAAGCACATGGTTGAGCAACAAGTAAAAGAGACAACTTAAGAACAGGCTTAACCAAAATAATGTGTGTGAGTCATGGCGAAGAACTTGAGAAGACTAAAATTAGGATGAGCATTAAGCATGAACATAGTCTTGAAAGAATGAGGCACACGGTGCAAGGCCTATCATTCTCACACACAACTGGCAAATGGGTTCACAAGCTTACTAATAAGCAGAAGAGAACCTATGTTTGTGACAACCCGTGGTGAAGATAGAAAATGAAAGCCTCATCAAGAAGAGGGATACCAATTAAGATGGCAAAGGCCTCGTCAAGACAAGCATGAGGAAAAAGATCTTCACCACAAAAGAGTGCATCAAGATGCAATGAGATAAGACCCGCACTCAAGACAAGATCTTTCACGGAGCCACCAAAGAAATAACAAAAGAAAGACAAGGTGGACGTGAAAGAAAGGATATCATCTAGAGATGTAATTTCTCTCAGGTGTATAAGGTTCTAGGTAGACGAAATCATGATCATATATGTCTACAAAGAAGGATGTACACCCGACATAGTTACAACACGAAGGAATAAGATATCCAAAAGGAAGTCATGCATATACCAATAAGATATTTGCTTGGAAGCATAGCACATGGCTAGATATGGTCTTATTGTATATAAATGAATTCCTACCACACAACCATCAAAGACATCACAACTAGCAACATGAGATCATTGTTGGGATGCTTTGAGAAAGGAAACAAGTATCACAAGATATGAAATGGATATCAAGCCAAGATGCAAACTACACAAGGTTGAATGCAAGAGGAGAAAGCATGAATAGATACTTGTTACCAAGATATCATTGGAAGGATGTAGTAGATACAAATTGAAGGTAGATAGTAGTTCATTGATCATCCTAGCTTGACTCCAATATGCACATGGTGACAACACCTTCCTTGTGAGTGAGCCGAGCATCCAATGCATCTCCAAATGTTCCTAGAAGAACAACACAAACTAAACAGTACCCAAACTCATCGGGACCAAATAGTTAGAAACACCAATACATAGGACAAACTCCACATAAATATGTGCATATAAATATGAAAATGAATCTCATGCACATCTCATCCAAATTGAGACTAGGTGGAGTTTCCGCTATATATTGAGTCAAAGAAAGAAAACATGCCAAATGAAATACATGAAGTAAACATGCATGCTCAAGACTTTCAAAACCCGAAACCAAAAGACTAAGAAATGCCAAGTGAAAAGGATACCAAATGGAGAAATAATCACTTGGAAGATATCATTAAAGATACATCAAGGAATGAGATATCCATTGATACACACTAAACTAAAGATGTCAAACTCCTAAAAAGAGGATGGTTCCAAACAAACCAAGCTCTCAACAAAGTTTCATGATGGCACAATGTACCAAAAAGAAATGGCTTGCCTTCCACCAAAACACACTTGATGAGGGTCACAAGATGAGCATTTTAGAGAAAATAGAATAGCTCCCTCACAAGTTGTGCATTACATAGGATTTGCATTTGAATACAAAATGCACAAGGTGGGATCATCACTTTCACTATATCTAGAAAACACTAGACAAGAACAAGAAATAAACAAGATCCACAAGTGGTAGGGAAGACAATGGGAGTTGACACAAACTTGGCAAGAGATAAGGCAAATAAAAAGCAAACGCCAATGTGAAGATGATCAATAATTTCTACCACACATAAGTGAGTACCAATTGTCAAAAGACAAGAAGTATTTGGAAATAATTCCCGTTGGTAGATAGCAAAGATATCCAACATCATCTTCACACCAAACACACGCAAATTGCAACTTGTAGAGCTAACATGCCACCTAGGAACAAGATAATCTACAATATCAATTCTAGGTGACAATATCTCAAATGTACACATTTTCTAGGCTTGTAATATGCACTTAGCATATTACTCCCCCATAATGTGATACCAATAAGAACTAAACAAGAGGCAATAAGAGGATCCAACACGAGATAATCAATGTAATTTTTAGAATTTGAATTTCTCATGAGAGATATACCACCTAGCGACTAGATAATCTTGTAATATCAATACTAGATGGTATTCCTCATGTACACACATTTATAGGATTGTGAGGTGCACAAAGCACATCACTCGCCCAAAATGGGATGTTCCATTGATCTCTCACACGAGCCAACTAGGATACAAACAGGAAGCAAAAAGGCTCAACGCACGACGCACACGTACATGATGTGCAAACCAACACACACATACTTGATTGCTCAAGATAAGCAAGTTGGAAGCGCAACATATACAAACACATGCAAGGAACAAAACCAAAACATGCAAGGGGGCAAGTAACTTTGAAGGTAAACAATTTAAGTACAAGTTACCGCAAGGAGGCACATTGGATATAAGATAGAAACTTGATAATCTAATTGACTTGGCTTGAGACAAAGAGGATGATGAAGTCCCCTTAATTATTCATAATGTAGCCAAGTCTCCAATGCCCTCCAACAACACCTATTGATCAAGTTTGAGCTTGTTGGTCCCCAACCAAGTTGGGTTCTAAGAGGTTAGTCACAATAGGCTTGGCTACCCAAATGGTTCTTTGCTTCAAACCACTTTGAGTACCAACAAACTTGGCAACCACATTGCCAACCTTATCCTTCCCAAGAGAATAGACATCATCAATAATAATTGGGTTGGATAAGTTACCACTAGTGCATGAAGAAGCGAGGTGACCTTTCTCACGGCATAGGTAGCAACATCTACTCTTCACTTTCTTCTCACTTGATTTCTCAACTTGAGAAGCATTAACTTGAGTCTTCTTGGGAAGAGGCCTTTCTTCAACTTGAGATTGAGCATGTGATTGAACTTGTGCCCTCTTCCCTTGTTGCTTGACACTAATGGCCTTCTTCTTCAATGGACAAGATCTAACATGATGCCCTTCTACTTTGCACTTGAAGCAAACAATCTTGACCGAATTCTTGACTTGTTCTTGGCCCTTCTTTTTGTTCATGTTGGACTTCTTCTTCTTATTGGAGTTGAATCCAAGTCCACCTTTTTCATTGGAGGATTTTTGCACACTCAAGATATTGTTGAGTGTGGATTTCCCTTGATGACTCTTTTCCAAGTCTTTCTTCAAAGAAGTGACTTGGGCCTTGAGCTCTTTAATTTCCTCTACATGGTTAGTCTCAACACAAGTACTAGAGGAAGTATAAGCTTCATCGTTAGAGCAACAAGGCAAGGAAAGCAATTTATCACAAGATGTACCAACATTGTGAGTAGATGAATTACAAGGACTAGCACATGGCAATATACTATTTTGACTAGAAGTAGTGCTAGTATCCACATGAGGCTCACTAGATGTTACCTTAGCAATCATGGCCTCATGAGCTATCTTTAGCACACTATGGGATACTAGAAGATCATCATGAGAGCTTGAGAGCTTTTCATGACTTTCTTCCAATTTCCCATAATTGCAAGATAGCACCTCAAGTTGAGCCCGTAGCTCAACATTCTCCTTCAAAATGGATGCTTCACAAGTAATAGAATTAGTAGCACAAGCATCATCATTAACAACAAGAGGAGAAGACAACTTGGCAAGCTCTTTTAAATAAGAAGCTTCAAGTTGAGCATGAGACTCGGTGAGTTTGATGAGCTCACCCTTGATGACCCTTGAGCCATTTTCGAGGTGCTCAAAATCCTCAAGGAGTCTAGCATGAGAACCTTCAAGCTTAGCATTTTTAGTTACAAAAACATTGGCCACCTTAAGAGCTCTATCAGTAGATTCCTTCACTCTAGACAATTCTAGAGCAAAAGTCTCCTCAAGAGATTCCTTGGTGGTTTGTTCAAGTTCAAGAGCATGACCTTCCATTTTATCAATGGTGGCCTCATGCTCCTCTAGATGAGATTCCAACTCCTCAATGTATTTCTTGCCATCAATGGCAATGGACATTATTTCCATGAAGTTGGAACGAGCAAATTTATTTTTATGAAGAGCTTTAAAAATCATTTACCCCTTAGTTTTTAAGGAGGCAACATTATCATTCTCTTCATCATTATCATCATCATCATTAGCATCAACATCATCATCAAGAGACATATTGGGGTACAAAGTAGGAGATACCTTTGACGCCTTAGCCATAAGGCAAAAAGCAATAGATGATGGTGTAGGATCCCTTGAGGCACCATTAAACACCACATCTTGTTCCATGGAGTGTTCGGTTTCCTCTACATTGTTAGCACAACAATTCGAGGAAATAGATGCATTTTTATCATGGCAACAAGACATAGCAAGCATATCATCATGATATTTAGTCAAGCAATTTCTACATGATATGCAAGGACTATCAACACAAGCATGTGAAACATTTGGAGTGCTCGAAGTGTTAAAGCCCAAACAGGGAGCATTGCAATAATATAGTGATGAAGGATCATCCACAATAAGCATACTATCATCATTGCAATGACCAACACTACTCACCATATCATTACCTTGTGGCAAACCACATGTAGGTGAAGTAGAAGAAGTTGAGAAGACTATATGACCGGAGGTGGAGGGAGAACAACCATCCCCACAAATCTTGGACACACCATATTTATCTTGAAGCTTTGTCCATAACTCATGAGCATCCCGGAACGGCATGAGTTGAAATATAACTACATTGCTCAAAGCATCGAAAAGCACATTAGAAGCTTGAGCATTGAGATAAGAGTTTTTCTCATCCTCTAAATATAATCTTTGGGGATCCTTTGGAGGAGAAAAACCCATATCTACAATTCGCTCTAAATTTGGGTCGATGACCCTAAAGAGGTTAAGCATGCGAATTACCCAAACATCAAAATTTGTGCCATCGAAACTAAGAGTGTCACAGAAACCTAAACCTCTAGTCGACATCTTTACTCTCTAGGCGGTAAAGCCTAATAAAAAGAGACGAGGCTCTGATACCAATTGAAAGATCGAGGATGTCGCCTAGAGGGGGGGGTGAATAGGCGTTTTAAAATAATTACGGTTTAGGCTTGAACAAATGCGGAATAAACCTAGCGGTTAATTTGTCAAGCACAAAACCTAAAACAACTAGGCTCACCTATGTGCACCAACAACTTATGCTAAGCAATATAAGCAACTATGTGATAGCAAGATATATGACAAAGAATAATATGGCTATCACAAAGTAAAGTGCATAAGTAAAGGGCTCGGGTAAGAGATAACCGAGGCACGCGGAGTAGACGATGTATCCCGAAGTTCACACCCTTGCGGATGCTAATCTCCGTTTGGAGCGGTGTGGAGGCACAATGCTCCCCAAGAAGCCACTAGGGCCACCGTAATCTCCTCACGCCCTCGCACAATGCAAGATGTCGTGATTCCACTAAGGGACCCTTGAGGGCGGTTACCGAACCCGTACAAATGGCAACCCTTGGGGGCGGTCACCGAACCCGTACACTTTGGCAACCCTTGGGGGCGGTCACCGGTACCCGTCAAATTGCTCGGGGCGATCTCCACAACCTAATTGGAGACCCCGACGCTTGCCCGGAGCTTTACACCACAATGATTGAGCTTCGAACACCACCAACCGTCTAGGGCGCCCAAGCACCCAAGATGAACAAGCTCAAGGGCACCAAGCACCCAAGAGTAATAAGCTTCTCAACTTGTAACTTCCACGTATCACGTGGAGAACTCAAACCGATGCACCAAATGCAATGGCAAGGGCACACGGAGTGCCCAAGTCCTTCTCTCCCAAATCCCACCAAAGCAACTAATGCTAGGGAGGAGAATGAGAGGAAGAACGAAAGAAGAACACGAAGAACTCCAAGATCTAGATCCAAGGGGTTCCCCTCACATAGAGGAGAAAGTGATTGGTGGAAGTGTGGATCTAGATCTCCTCTCTCTTTTCCCTCAAAAACTAGCAAGAATCCATGGAGGGATTGAGAGTTAGCAAGCTCAAAGAACGTCAACAATGGGGGCAAAAACGAGCTCAAGAGATGGGGAACCATTGGGGAAGAAGACCCCCTTAAATAGGTCCCCACGAATCTGCCCGTTATGTGCAGAAATCTGTAGGACCGGTACAACTGGTTCACGAAGCGGTACAACCGGCCAAAGCAGAGGAAAAACCAACCTGGGAAAAGCTCTAAGCGGTACAACAGCCTGGGGAGCCGGTAGTACCGGTTAAACCGGTCAACAACCGCCCAAGAACCGCTCCAAAACAAAAACTAGTCCGGTGGTAGAGCCGTACATGGCCGGTACAACCTCCGGACCAATTCTGGAGCAGTACAACCGCTCCAAACACCGGTTGTACCGGTCAACCGGTACAACCTCTCTACAGGGCGTTACAACATCTCTATGTAAAACAAGCAATATCAAAACAGCCACAACTTTCGCATACGAGCTCCGAATTCGATGAAACCAAGTTTGTTGGAAAGCTATGTCAGGACCCCGACTCGATGTCACATCGATCTAGCCGGTAACGCCTCATATCACTTTGCGGCCTCACGCACGGTATCCCCACGGGTGTCGCCTTACCTTTGCCCGGGACCGTTTGCGTCTTTTGGCTCACGTATATGATAGTGTCGCTAGCATCCATATGATAAAGGGCCCGGGCTGACATGACTAGTCGTAAACCCAAAGTGGCACAGACTTACAGGGACAGGCATCCATGACCCAGCTTCGAACGTGTCGGTCATCAGCAAGTGGGTCCGGGCTGTAGCACTGGGCTAGCAGGACTCCGGTAAACCGGGCTGTAGCGGGCTAACAGGACTCCGGTACTCAAAGCGTGACATTTCCCCGAAGGGACAGACACAGGAACAAAGAAGGACACATGCCGGCCAGCCTAAGTGTTCCAGAGCAGTAGCAAGCTACCATGGCTCAGCGGTAACACTAGGAGACATTTCCCGGTAAGAGAGGCTACTAAAGATAAACAACTAGATAGTCAGATCCCACACATACCAAGCATTTCAATCATACACACAATATGCTCGATATGTGCAAATACAACGAAGCATCACAACATGACTCTACGACACAAGTACTTTATTTAAGGCTCAGGGAGCCATACATAACATACACAAAGGTACGGGTCTCACGACCCAACATACAAGTCATACAGTCATACAAACCAGCAGCGGAAGTAACTTGTCTGAGTACAGACAACTAGTAAAATAAAAGAGGCTTGGAAAGCCTAGCTATACTACGTGGTCCTTCACAAGCTCAGGGTCACCACCTGGGTCTTTAGCCTACTCGTTGATGTCAACGTCTACATAGAACCCATCAGAAGGGGTTGCAGCGTCTTCTGTAAAAATGTAGATTATAGCAACATGAGTACAAAGGTACTCAGCAAGACTTACATCAGATCCTACATACATGCTTAGTATCAAGAAGGGTTGGTGGAGTTATTGCAGCAAGCCAGCTTTGACTCTTGGCTAGGCTATCCTACGATACTCCAACTTGAAATGGTTTTGCGCACACGAGTCCACTACTCACCACTTCAATACACTACCGAGGATCCACCTCCGTCTTCCTACGGAAGAGCCATCCTCGGCACTCACACTTATCTTGAGGCTTTTAGTAGTTTCCATTTACTTGTCTATGAACTGTATAGGCAACCAAGTAGTCCTTTACCGCGGACGCGGCTATTCGAATAGATTATGATAACCCTGCAGGGGTGTACTTCTTCATACATGTTTCCACCACTTAGCGTCTGCACACGACATGTGCTCGGCAGACTTCAAGCGAAAGCCGACGTGGGTGTAGACCACGACCTACCTAAACACTTAAGCCTCTAGTCCAGGTTTATCGCCTATTCAGGTTCCATCCGCAGGGAGTCCGGCCGAGGTTTCCCATACGGCCCCGAACGATGTGAACAGGGTTCCCGAGATACCTAACGGGTATTCGGTACACCCGGCCACGTACCTACCGCATCACAGCCCACCCCTACGGTCAGCGCTGTCCACGGCCTCCAGTAGGCTACAAACACCAGAAACTACTTGCAACTCCTGGACAGAGAGCTAGGGTGAATAAGAAGTCGAGCGGGGTCATATTTCAGGGCCCAATGCATGGTAGTAGCTGTATCTTAAATCACGCATACAGATCTCAGTGCTTAAGGTCGGCTTCAATGAAACAACCCACCATGTACTCCTACATGGCCTCTCATCGATACCTTTACCAAATCGTGTTCACCACACCACTCTCATTACCGACATAATCATTTCACTCTAGCCCATCACCCAGATGAACCAGACCTGACACGACTCTAAGCATAGCAGGCATAGCAAGGTAGGAACAACACATACATATGGCTCAATCAACTCCTACACATGCTAGTGGGTTTCATCTAGTTACTGTGGCAATGACAGGTCATGCAGAGGAAATGGGTTCAACTACCGTAGCACACAGCAGTTTGAATCGCGTTGTCTTAATGCAGTAAAAGAGAGCAGGAGCGAGAACATGGGATTGTATCGATATGATCAAATGGTTGGTTGCTTGCCTGATGGTTCGATGCACTGATACGGTTCTTCGTTAGGGTAATCACGGTACTCCTCGGAGGCAGAACCTGTCGCAAAGGACACCGATACACAACCATCACCAAACAATGTGCAACAATATGATGCATGCATGAAACATGGCAATATGAGTGTGTTGGGCTAATGCAACTAAAACCAGAAGGGTTTGAACAAATTTGAATCAAGGATTCAAATTTCAAATTCAAATATGGCCTTTTAAAGTGCTTTTCCTTGTTCTGCTTAAAACATCAATTTAACTTGTTTGATCATGCATGAAAATAGTACAGATGGATAGATTGGATTTTTCTGATCATTTTTCATATATAATTTGTCCAATTTGGAGTTACAGAATAAAAGTTATGAATTTTTGAAGTTTAAATAATATTCTGGAATTTCCTGATTTAAATTAAATCCAGAAATTATAGTTATTGCGCCAGCATGACGTCATCATGACGTCAGTGGTCAACTGCGGCTGGCTGAGGTCAAACCTGACGTGTGGGGTCCACACGTCAGTGACAGGGGGGTTAAACAGGGTTAAATTAATCCTAATTACTAATTAGTGGCGCTGGGGCCCACTGGTCAGTGTCAGGGGGTTAACTAACAGTGGTTAGCGCTAATCCTAATTAGCTACAGGGCTGGGCCCACCTGTCAGGGACTCAGGGGGGTCCTGCCGTGGTCAAGGTGGGTCAAACCCACCGGCGACGTGACGCCGGCGAGGCCCGAGACGGCGGCGCGATGCGGGATCGCGCTACAGGGCACGGGCGAGGCCGTTCTTGGGCTCGTTGGAGAGCTCTTGCTCCCGCGCGTCGAACGGTGGTGGTGGCCGAGCCTGGGGTGGCCGGTACCGTCGACGGCGAGCTCGTGAGCGGCGGCCGGAGTTCGGGTGCGGTCGGAGTCGGCGTTGCAGGGTGTTTGGGGAGGCGTTGGTGCGTGCTGCGTGCTCCTAGTGAGGCGTGGAGCACGATAGTGTGCTCGGTTGGGCGCTACGGTGACCGTGGCCACGACGGCGACATCGCCGGCGGCGTGGAGCTCTCGGCCAAGGTGGGGCTAAGGCCTAGAGGTCGAAAGAGACCAGGGAAGAAGGGGGAAACGACTCGGGGGCTCACCGCGGTTGCAGTGGGCGTCGAAGCGGGCTCGGAGACGCGCTGGAGACGGCGAATTCGACGGCGATGATGGTCGGAGCCCGAAGAGGGGAACGGCGACGTGGCGGCGATGCAGGGCTTCCGGAGGCCCGTGGAGCGGTGGGGAGGAAGAGGGGGTTGTGGCGGAGCTTCTGAGCTAGTCGGGGGAGCGAGGGGTGGCCGGAGACGGCTGCTATGGCGAACGGCGGCGACGGTGGTGTTCGGCCGTGTGAGAGAGAGAGCGAGGGAGAGGAGGGGAGAGCCGAGGGAGAGTGAGAGAGAGCAGGGGGGAGGCGTGGCGTCGTCCGGGGCATCGAGGCGAGGAGGGGAGGGCAGGCAAGCAGGGAGAGAGGTGGCGTGGCGCGGTGGCGCGCGCGCGCGCCGGCCACACTCCCCTCCCTCTGTCGGGACGAAGACGACAGAGGAGGGAGGTGGGCTGGGCCGCCTGCTGGCTGGGCCGGCCAGCTGGCTGGGCTGCACAGGGAGGAGCCCAGGTAAGCTTCTCCCTTTTATTTTTTTCTGTTTTCTAATTTCTGACATTTGTTTTGATTTAAATAATATATTAAATCATTTATTTAACTTATGCCAATTTTTGCAGGGGCTAGATATATTATTCCAGAGCTCCTTTATAAATGGCATAATATTTGGACCATATTTCATATATATAGAAATATATTTCCAATGCAAATATTTATGCATTAATTCCAAATGCCCAAAATAAATGTCCATGAGCCACTAAAAATATTGGTTTGATTTTTATCTCTGTCCAATATTTTCAGAGAGCAACATGAGCATTTTCTTGGACCTTTTGGAGAAATTTTTATTTGGGTCATTTTCAAAATGATTCTGAGGGTTTCACAAATCCCCATTTCAAGTTAAATGGAATTTTAAACATGATGCACACACTCTAATGCATGACTAGCTAGGGTGTGACAACTCACCCCCACTCAAAAGAATCTCGTCCCGAGATTTGGGTTCCTCCGGGAAGAAGGCGGGGTACTCGAGTCGAAGACGATCCTCCCTTTCCCAAGTTGCTTCATCCTCAGAATGGTGCGACCATTGTACTTTGAGGAACTTGATGTTCTGGCGTCGAGTGGTACGCTCGGCCTGATCGAGGATACGAATGGGGTACTCTCGATATGTAAGATTATCCTGGAGATCAAGCGTTTCATGGTCCACTTCACGGATAGGATCGGAGAAGCAACGCCTGAGTTGAGAAACGTGGAAGACATCGTGGACTCTGGAGAGATGCGGAGGTAGTTCCAACTGGTAGGCAACTGCTCCTCGTTTGGCGAGAATGCGAAAAGGTCCAATGTAACGAGGAGCCAATTTGCCTTTGATACCGAAACGATGGGTTCCCTTCAGAGGGGTGACCCGAAGATAAGCCTTCTCGTCAACCTCGAAAGTCATAGCCTTATGTTTTCGGTCATATTGACTCTTTTGACGAGATTGGGCTGTTTTCAACTTTTCACGAACGATGCGAACTTGTTCTTCTGCTTCCTGAATCATATCCGGGCCAAAGAATTGTCTTTCCCCGGTCTCTGACCAGTTAAGGGGTGTTCGACACCGTCGTCCATAGAGAACTTCAAAAGGGGCTTTACCCAAGCTAGATTGATAGCTGTTGTTGTAAGCGAATTCGGCAAATGGAAGGCACTTCTCCCAGTCCATTCCGAATGAGATAACAGAGGCTCGAAGCATGTCTTCTAGAATCTGGTTGACGCGTTCCACTTGACCGCTCGACTGAGGGTGGAAGGCGGTGCTAAAGGAGAGACGGGTTCCCATAGCATTTTGGAAACTTTCCCAAAATCGAGAGGTGAAAAGACTTCCTCGATCCGAGTTAATTTCCAAAGGAACACCATGGAGAGACACTATTCGGGAGATGTATAAGTCTGCCAGCTGACTAGCGGTTATACTCTCACGAACAGGTAAGAAATGGGCTACTTTGGAAAGACGATCGACCACGACGAAAATAGCATTATTCCCTCTCTTGGTCCTGGGAAAACCGGTAATGAAATCCATACCAATTTTATCCCATTTCCATTCAGGAATAGCTAAGGGTTGAAGGGTGCCAGCAGGCCGTTGGTGCTCTGCTTTTACACGACGACAGACGTCGCAATTAGCAATATACTGAGCAATTTCTCTCTTCATCCTAGTCCACCAGAACCTCTGGCGTAGGTCCTGATACATCTTAGTACTACCGGGATGAATGGTGAGAGGAGATTCATGAGCCTCCTTAAGGATCAACTGCCGTAGATGCTGGTTCTTGGGAACCACTAGACGGTTCTCAAAGTACACAACACCATGATCATTTGTGGAGAAACAACTAGCACCTCCGCTAGCAATGTTCTCCTTGATCTTAGCTATTCCCTTATCTCGCTTCTGGGCAGCAATGATTTGATCCGTAAGAGTAGGTTTCGCCACCAAGGTGGAAAGAAATCCTTGAGGAACAATGTGAAGGTTAAGCTTCCGAAATTCCTCATGGAGAAGCGGTTGACTTTGTTGTAACATCAGATTGTTACAATAAGATTTACGACTTAGCGCATCAGCCATGACGTTGGCTTTCCCTGGGGTGTAGGTTATTCCTAAGTCGAAGTCTGTGATCAATTCAACCCAACGTCTTTGCCTGAGATTCAGATCCGGTTGGGTGAAGATGTACTTCAGACTTTGGTGATCAGTGAATATTTCGCAACGATTACCGAGGAGGTAATGTCGCCAGGTCTTAAGTGCATAGACTACGGCTGCAAGCTCTAGATCATGAGTAGGATAATTCTCCTCATGTGGGTGCAATTGCCGTGAAGCGTAGGCAATTACGTGTCGATCTTGCATGAGAATGCAACCTAGTCCTTGTCGCGAGGCGTCGCAGTAGATAACAAAGTCCTTGGAGAAGTCTGGCGGTACCAGTACGGGAGCAGAAGTCAGGCGTCTTTTCAGTTCCTGAAAGCTGTGCTCACATTGTGGAGTCCACTCGAACTTCTTATCTTTCTTGAGGAGTTCGGTTAGAGGTTTAGCAACCTTGGAGAAGTTCTCGACAAAGCGACGACAATAGCTCGCTAAGCCCAGAAAGCTCCGAACTTGCTTGACCGATTCAGGTGGAGTCCAATTAAGGACGGCTTGAACTCGCTCAGGGTTAACAGCAATACCTTTACCAGATATTACATGACCCAGATAGGTCACTTCTGACAACCAGAATTCACATTTAGAAAATTTGGCATAAAGGCGATGCTCTCGAAGTTTCTGCAACACTAGCCTTAGATGTTCGGCATGTTCTTCCTCGTTCTTGGAGTAGATGAGTATATCATCGAGGTAAACCACGACGAATTTATCCAAATACTCCATGAAGATTGAGTTCATTAACCGAGAAAAGGTGGCTGGAGCGTTGGTTAAACCGAAGGACATGACGGTGTACTCGTATTGGCCATAACGAGTAACAAAGGCCGTTTTAGGAATGTCCCCGTTTCTGATTTTGATTTGATGGTAGCCCAACCTCAAATCCATCTTGGAGAAGACTGAGGATCCAGCGAGCTGATCGTACAGGTCGTTGATCCTGGGAAGCGGATATTTGTTCTTGATTGTGACCAAATTGACAGGTCGGTAATCTACAACCATCCGGTCCGTACCATCCTTCTTCTTGACGAATAGGACGGGGCAAGCCCACGGAGAGAGCTAGGTCGGATGAAACCCTTTTTCAAGGACTCATCGAGTTGTTTCTTAAGCTCGGCTAGTTCTAGGGGTGCCATCTTATAAGGTCTTCTAGCAATCGGAACGGTTCCTGGAATGAGGTCTATTACAAACTCAACATCCCTGTCAGGTGGAACACCTGGCAATTCCTCTGGAAAGACATCCGGGAAGTCACGGACTACCGGAACGTCCTCAAGGTCTGGCAAAGGGCTGGCGTTAAGAGAATATAATTGTCGCTTGGCTATTCGGGTCAAGACATTGACTATCTTTCCCGAAGGATGGGTGAGTTGAACAGTCCTAGAGAAGCAATCGATTTGGGCATGATGAGCCGACATCCAGTCCATACCCAGAATGATATTAATATCTGAAGATTTAAGGGCTATCAAAGACGCGAGGAAAACAAGTCTGTCGACTTGGATTTCATTTCCATAACTTACCCTAGAGGTCTGCCATCTAGAACCAGGGGTAGAAATTTCCATAGTGGATGGCATGTCACAGAATGCAACGTTATGCAAACGAGCATAACTTTCGGATATAAAAGAATGAGAGGCTCCTGTATCGAAAAGAACAGATGCCGGGTGGCAATTAACAAGAAGCGTACCGAGAACGACGTTGGGATCCTCTTGAGCTTCTTCGGCAGAGATACAGTTGACATGGCCACGTGAAGCGGTGACCGGCTTGGCGTGGAATATTTTTCCTGTCGGCTTGCCACGGCCAACAGCTTTAGCAGATTGATTGGGGTTGGTCTGGGGACACTCACGCATATAGTGACCAGATTCCCCACACTTGAAACAAGTCACGGAACTGGTACGTGGAGGAGCATTGTTAGTTGGACCCCCATAGGGCTTGGCCGGAGCAGACTGTTGAACGGGGCGAGGCGCCTGGAAAGATGGCCTCGGTGTGAACCTGGGTGGCAGGGCGGTGTTGGGTACCCACACGCGGCGCTTCTGAGGACCAGCACCGGATGAGGAACCCATGTCACGGCCATGCTTGCGTGTTGCGTCATAGTCAGTCTGACCAGTTTCAGCACTGATGGCTTTGTTGACAAGTTTCTGAAAAGATGTGCACTCATGCAGACGGAGGTCGCGGCGAAGCTCAGGACTAAGGCCCTTACGGAACCTTGCTTGCTTCTTGGCGTCAGTAGAAACTTCCTCAGTTGCATATCGTGCGAGATTACCAAACTCCCTGCTGTAAGCATCCACAGAAAGTCGGCCTTGGGTGAAACTGCAAAATTCTTCACGTTTACGGTCCATGAGACCCTCCGGAATGTGATGTTCACGGAAAGCCTCGCTGAACTCAGCCCAAGTAGTGACATGGCCCGCTGGGCGCATAGCTCCATAATTCTCCCACCATAGACTGGCGGGGCCTTCAAGATGATATGCAGCAAAGGTGACCTTGTCAGCCTCCGCTACCAGCGCGGAACGCAGTTTGTGAGAGATACTGCGAAGCCAGTCATCAGCGTCGAGAGGCTCGACGGAGTGGTGGAACGTGGGTGGATGCAATTTGATAAAATCACTGAGTGACACCACGTTAGTCCTCTGATGGTGTGCTGTGTTCTGTTCAATACGCTCCAACAAACGGTTGGTCTCCCGCTTGTTTCTCTCAGCTTCCATCATAACCTCGGCTAGTGAAGGAGGATGAGGCAGATTTTCATTCCTGCCTTCACTGCCTTCGGCCTGCTCTTGAGAAGCAGGGTTAGCGCGCGTGTTGACCATCCTAGGTAAACAAGACAATGATTTAGTCAGGATGATAAATTCCGACATAGGATAAAATGTAAGGAATAACTCGAAATGCAAGATGATCATCCGTATGACATGGTAGATACAGAAACTGCTTCTTTATTCCATCGTCATACACACCATACAGGGTTTAGTACAAGACCAAACAAAGTACTATTACGGTGAAAAGAGGATTACATCTCATCGGAGGCATTCCAAGCTCCTATACATTATTTTTCTACACCTCCGGAAGGAGTACAAACTAGGTCATATCCCACGAGTCACGCGGGACGATAGACGACACAGCTAGTGCGAACTAGTGATACTACCACTAACTCAGACCGATCCGTAGTAGTCCTCGTAGAAGTCACCTCCATAGCCTGGAAGCTCAACATGATCATCCGGAAACAGACGATCTCGCGGAGCTTGTGGACCATAGGGGCTAGGATGAGGCCTTGGACCAACAGACGGTGGCCTGCGGGGACCGCGAGGTGGGGTGATGCCTCCTACATCACGCCAAACCATCACGTCTGGCAGAGCAGATCTCACAGGATAGAGATCGCGCATATCTGAATATCCAGCTTGCACCGCCGGTGCGAACCGAGTCAAAGTGGCCCAGTGGTCAGCACGGGTATTGAAGAGCTCTAACCTTAAGGCCCGATTTTCACGGTCCTTATCCTCGAGCATCTCAGCAGTGGTGCGAGTCCGTGAATCCTCCTGAGTGGGGTCAGCATAGATAGCCTGGAGATACCCTTGTGCTCCCGGAAGTGATCCTGGCATATACCGGAAATCAGAGTCCCGAAATATACCAGATCTGACTCGCATAATGGTCATCATAGAGTAGGCGGCGTCCTGCACAGCCATCTCAATAGTAACCCCGAGTCCATAGGAGCAGTGAAGAGGCTCGGTGGATCCAGGATAAGATGGAAATATCCTGACAGTGCAGAGATACTGGCTTTGATTAAAGTCTCGGAATTGCTCTTCGACCGTGTACTCAGGATACCAGCGGTATCCAGCCTCAGTCATTACCCTGACCAACTTGGCAGTATGGCCGGGTACATCTAGGCATCGAGTCAGGCGAACCACTTGATTGAGGTCGCGAGTGGCCATCTGAAAGCACAATCATAATGCAAGGCATTAGAATTTCTAGCAAAATTTCGGCAGCATAACAGCTGTAAATGCTCAAGAAGGATTTTGAGACATTTGACAAAGGATTTCGTACACACTCAACATCATCATATCAAAGTTCTGAATCCATTCTAACAACATAATGTGGTAGTAGAACTGAACTAGGCTTGTATCCATCAAACTTATAAGGTACTACTGATTAGTAACACGTGATCCTGATAGAGAGAATAGATCCTAATTCCTTAACCCCCGGTGGAAGAATGGACTGACTCAGATCAGAATGTCATAGGATAAAGGAGTAAAAAGAGCCTTACGTTCCATCCCACAAACAATTCCCCTACATATAACTAAAGAATTTCTAGACTCAACATCGACCAGTTTGGCTTGGAGAACCTACAGGCAGTCCGGCTCTGATGCCAACGCTGTCAGGACCCCGACTCGATGTCACATCGATCTAGCCGGTAACACCTCATATCACTTTGCGGCCTCACGCACGGTATCCCCACGGGTGTCGCCTTACCTTTGCCCGGGACCGTTTGCGCCTTTTGGCTCACGTATATGATAGTGTCGCTAGCATCCATATGATAAAGAGCCCGGGCTGACATGACTAGTCGTAAACCCAAAGTGGCACAGACTTACAGGGACAGGCATCCATGACCCAGCTTCGAACGTGTCGGTCATCAGCAAGTGGGTCCGGGCTGTAGCACTGGGCTAGCAGGACTCCGGTAAACCGGGCTGTAGCGGGCTAACAGGACTCCGGTACTCAAAGCGTGACATTTCCCCGAAGGGACAGACACAGGAACGAAGAAGGACACATGCCGGCCAGCCTAAGTGTTCCAGAGCAGTAGCAAGCTACCATGGCTCAGCGGTAACACTAGGAGACATTTCCCGGTAAGAGAGGCTACTAAAGATAAACAACTAGATAGTCAGATCCCACACATACCAAGCATTTCAATCATACACACAATATGCTCGATATGTGCAAATACAACGAAGCATCACAACATGACTCTACGACACAAGTACTTTATTTAAGGCTCAGGGAGCCATACATAACATACACAAAGGTACGGGTCTCACGACCCAACATACAAGTCATACAGTCATACAAACCAGCAGCGGAAGTAACTTGTCTGAGTACAGACAACTAGTAAAATAAAAGAGGCTTGGAAAGCCTAGCTATACTACGTGGTCCTTCACAAGCTCAGGGTCACCACCTGGGTCTTTAGCCTACTCGTTGATGTCAACGTCTACATAGAACCCATCAGAAGGGGTTGCAGCGTCTTCTGTAAAAATGTAAATTATAGCAACATGAGTACAAAGGTACTCAGCAAGACTTACATCAGATCCTACATACATGCTTAGTATCAAGAAGGGTTGGTGGAGTTATTGCAGCAAGCCAGCTTTGACTCTTGGCTAGGCTATCCTACGATACTCCAACTTGAAATGGTTTTGCGCACACGAGTCCACTACTCACCACTTCAATACACTACCGAGGATCCACCTCCGTCTTCCTACGGAAGAGCCATCCTCGGCACTCACACTTATCTTGAGGCTTTTAACAGTTTCCATTTACTTGTCTATGAACTGTATAGGCAACCAAGTAGTCCTTTACCGCGGACGCGGCTATTCGAATAGATTATGATAACCCTGCAGGGGTGTACTTCTTCATACATGTTTCCACCACTTAGCGTCTGCACACGACATGTGCTCGGCAGACTTCAAGCGAAAGCCGACGTGGGTGTAGACCACGACCTACCTAAACACTTAAGCCTCTAGTCCAGGTTTATCGCCTATTCAGGTTCCATCCGCAGGGAGTCCGGCCGAGGTTTCCCATACGGCCCCGAACGATGTGAACAGGGTTCCCGAGATACCTAACGGGTATTCGGTACACCCGGCCACGTACCTACCGCATCACAGCCCACCCCTACGGTCAGCGCTGTCCACGGCCTCCAGTAGGCTACAAACACCAGAAACTACTTGCAACTCCTGGACAGAGAGCTAGGGTGAATAAGAAGTCGAGCGGGGTCATATTTCAGGGCCCAATGCATGGTAGTAGCTGTATCTTAAATCACGCATACAGATCTCAGTGCTTAAGGTCGGCTTCAATGAAACAACCCACCATGTACTCCTACATGGCCTCTCATCGATACCTTTACCAAATCGTGTTCACCACACCACTCTCATTACCGACATAATCATTTCACTCTAGCCCATCACCCAGATGAACCAGACCTGACACGACTCTAAGCATAGCAGGCATAGCAAGGTAGGAACAACACATACATATGGCTCAATCAACTCCTACACATGCTAGTGGGTTTCATCTAGTTACTGTGGCAATGACAGGTCATGCAGAGGAAATGGGTTCAACTACCGTAGCACACAGCAGTTTGAATCGCGTTGTCTTAATGCAGTAAAAGAGAGCAGGAGCGAGAACATGGGATTGTATCGATATGATCAAATGGTTGGTTGCTTGCCTGATGGTTCGATGCACTGATACGGTTCTTCGTTAGGGTAATCACGGTACTCCTCGGAGGCAGAACCTGTCGCAAAGGACACCGATACACAACCATCACCAAACAATGTGCAACAATATGATGCATGCATGAAACATGGCAATATGAGTGTGTTGGGCTAATGCAACTAAAACCAGAAGGGTTTGAACAAATTTGAATCAAGGATTCAAATTTCAAATTCAAATATGGCCTTTTAAAGTGCTTTTCCTTGTTCTGCTTAAAACATCAATTTAACTTGTTTGATCATGCATGAAAATAGTACAGATGGATAGATTGGATTTTTCTGATCATTTTTCATATATAATTTGTCCAATTTGGAGTTACAGAATAAAAGTTATGAATTTTTGAAGTTTAAATTATATTCTGGAATTTCCTGATTTAAATTAAATCCAGAAATTATAGTTATTGCGCCAGCATGACGTCATCATGACGTCAGTGGTCAACTGCGGCTGGCTGAGGTCAAACCTGACGTGTGGGGTCCACACGTCAGTGACAGGGGGGTTAAACAGGGTTAAATTAATCCTAATTACTAATTAGTGGCGCTGGGGCCCACTGGTCAGTGTCAGGGGGTTAACTACAGTGGTTAGCGCTAATCCTAATTAGCTACAGGGCTGGGCCCACCTGTCAGGGACTCAGGGGGGTCCTGCCGTGGTCAAGGTGGGTCAAACCCACCGGCGACGTGACGCCGGCGAGGCCCGAGACGGCGGCGCGATGCGGGATCGCGCTACAGGGCACGGGCGAGGCCGTTCTTGGGCTCGTTGGAGAGCTCTTGCTCCCGCGCGTCGAACGGTGGTGGTGGCCGAGCCTGGGGTGGCCGGTACCGTCGACGGCGAGCTCGTGAGCGGCGGCCGGAGTTCGGGTGCGGTCGGAGTCGGCGTTGCAGGGTGTTTGGGGAGGCGTTGGTGCGTGCTGCGTGCTCCTAGTGAGGCGTGGAGCACGATAGTGTGCTCGGTTGGGCGCTACGGTGACCGTGGCCACGACGGCGACATCGCCGGCGGCGTGGAGCTCTCGGCCAAGGTGGGGCTAAGGCCTAGAGGTCGAAAGAGACCCGGGAAGAAGGGGGAAACGACTCGGGGGCTCACCGCGGTTGCAGTGGGCGTCGAAGCGGGCTCGGAGACGCGCTGGAGACGGCGAATTCGACGGCGATGATGGTCGGAGCCCGAAGAGGGGAACGGCGACGTGGCGGCGATGCAGGGCTTCCGGAGGCCCGTGGAGCGGTGGGGAGGAAGAGGGGGTTGTGGCGGAGCTTCTGAGCTAGTCGGGGGAGCGAGGGGTGGCCGGAGACGGCTGCTATGGCGAACGGCGACGACGGTGGTGTTCGGCCGTGTGAGAGAGAGAGCGAGGGAGAGGAGGGGAGAGCCGAGGGAGAGTGAGAGAGAGCAGGGGGGAGGCGTGGCGTCGTCCGGGGCATCGAGCGAGGAGGGGAGGGCAGGCAAGCAGGGAGAGAGGTGGCGTGGCGCGGTGGCGCGCGCGCGCGCCGGCCACACTCCCCTCCCTCTGTCGAGGACGAAGACGACAGAGGAGGGAGGTGGGCTGGGCCGGCTGCTGGCTGGGCCGGCCAGCTGGCTGGGCTGCACAGGGAGGAGCCCAGGTAAGCTTCTCCCTTTTATTTTTTTCTGTTTTCTAATTTCTGACATTTGTTTTGATTTAAATAATATATTAAATCATTTATTTAACTTATGCCAATTTTTGCAGGGGCTAGATATATTATTCCAGAGCTCCTTTATAAATGGCATAATATTTGGACCATATTTCATATATATAGAAATATATTTCCAATGCAAATATTTATGCATTAATTACAAATGCCCAAAATAAATGTCCATGAGCCACTAAAAATATTGGTTTGATTTTTATCTCTGTCCAATATTTTCAGAGAGCAACATGAGCATTTTCTTGGACCTTTTTGGAGAAATTTTTATTTGGGTCATTTTCAAAATGATTCTGAGGGTTTCACAAATCCCCATTTCAAGTTAAATGGAATTTTAAACATGATGCACACACTCTAATGCATGACTAGCTAGGGTGTGACAAGCTAGCAACAAGGGCTAACACAATCTTGATAGAAATATCAATAAGAAGCAAATGAGAAAAGGCCCATAAGAAAATGATGAGAACCCTTCCTTGAATAAGACCGGTAAAACCTCCAACACCGAAAACATCATAGAAGACGCATGCGAACTCCGTTTTCGATGAACTCAAGCTTGTCATCAAGATGACCATAAGCTCTAAGACTCACAAAGAGAACCAAACAAGAACAAAGAAACATGATGCAAGGATGCAATGGTTTGAGCTCTTTACTAACGATACGATCAAGCTACCAACTTGAGAGCCCCCCTTGATAGTACGGCAAACGATCCTATAACCCGGTCTCCCAACTACCACCACGAGACCGGTAAAATAGAAAACCTATCAAGGGCAAACCTTTGCCTTGCATATGGTCCACTTGAGCTAGATGAAGACGATCTTGACTCCCTCAAGTTGGACCACCTTTCTTGATTGCGTTGGCTCGATGAAGACTAGATGATTGCTCCCCCATAGTCCACTATGGGTGAGCGACTCTTCGGCACATATTCACAAGTCCATTGTCACTAAAAAGGACGGCAAGCTTCAAGCACTTGATCTCTTCGTGATGCATCACTTGAACTTGCACACCGCAACCTAACCCCACAAAGAAATCTCACGAAGACCATGGGTTAGCACATAAAGCGTAATGGACAATGCTTACCATACCATGAGATCACTTGATCCCTCGGTACATCTTGCGCGCTTTGTGTGTTAAATCTTTCCAACTCTCTTTATTTGGATGATGTCTTGAAGGTGGACATGAATGATCACACAATCTTATTCTTCAAGACATGCTTGTAATAAGCTCAACACTCACATGACCAATCTTTGGATAATTCCTTAATAGCACCTTGGTCAACTCCTAAACTCCTTGAAACCAACACATGGAATTCAAGAAAAGCCTATGGACAAATCCTTCAAATATAACTCAAGACAACCATTAGTCCATAGAGATTGTCATCAATTACCAAAACCAAACATGGGGGCACCGCATGTTCTTTCACCGCGGTCTACCGCCGCACCGAGGCCGTCCACTCCAGGCCGTCCCCGTGGCTGCGCCGACCCTCGCGCCGCGGCTGCGTCGCCCCGTCGGGTCGTAGCGAGCGTGGCACGCGGTCCACGCCGCCGTCTCGAGGCCGTCCACGTGGTTGCACCACACCGCGCTCCGCCGTTGCGCCGCCCCTTCGGGCTGTAGCACCGCGGCCCGTGGTCCCTGCGACCGTCCCGAGGTCTTCCATTGTCGCCCCGACCTGCCCGCCGCCGCTGCGTCGCCCCTTCGGGCCGTAGCGCCACGGCCCGCGGTCCACCGCCGTCCCCGCGCGTCGACTTCCTATGGCATGCGCCGCACCACCTCCTTTGGCGCGGGAACACCATCATCCGCGCCGGTCTTCGTCACGCTGTCAGGGTTCTTCGCCTACTTCGAGCATCCTCGCCACGCTCATAACCTAACCGCCGCTGCCGCCATCAGGCCGCCGCCGCCGCTCTTCTTCGGCCGCCGCCGCCGCTACCCCGGTAGCCGCCGCCGCCGCCCGTCCACCCTGTTCGTCTTCATCCAGCACCAGCCCGTCGCCAGCGTCACCGTCATCTACCCCGACCGCTTCATCTGCTCCGACAACCGCGGGCGACAATGGCCTCGCGCCGATTGCCGCCGCAATCGTCGTCGAGTCCTTCTCTGCTGGCCTCTCTGACTTCTTCGACATGGCGTACAGCTTGTGCAGGTCCCAGTCTATGCATGTCCGGTGCTGGCAACACCGCCGCGTGCCTTCGTCCACGACGTGTCCCCGGGCCTGGCAAGCCTGGCGCGGCGCTTCGTCAACTTCGTCTTCGTCCGTCTACGCATGTTCGGTGCTAGCAACACCGATGCGTGCCTTCGTCCACGATGTGTACCCGGGCTTGGCAAACCCGCCGCGACGTGTCGTTAACAACATCATCTTCCTGGCGCACCCCTACTTCGACACCACTGCGCCCATGCTAACTCGGCGCCCCCTTGCGCCTGCGGCTCCACGGTGACTTCCTCGACACCGGCCACCCCGACTCGACATCGACCACGGCATTCTTCGCACGGCTACCTCGACCACGGCTCCACCACACACGCTCTCGGCTACATCGACAAACGGCACAAAGGGCTACCGCCTGCTTGAGCAACCTCGTCGGTTTTCACTCCAGTCACGACTTCTGCGCTGCGTCGACCGTTACGACCGTGGGGGGTGTCCGTCGGCATGCCTTCGGATTCTTCTCCAGTCTCACCGTCTGTGTCGCTACTGTTGTGACTGCGGGGGGATGTTGAGTATAAGATTATTAGGAAGTATAGGATAGACTAGGATTTGGTCCTGCCTTGTCTTGTACTCCAAGTTGGTCTTTGTACTCCTATATATATATGCCCACGAGGCTTAAGTAATACAAGAACTATTTCACCAAATCCCTCTCTCCCTTCTAACATGAACCATGCTGGATGAATTAGTTGTTTACACTAAATGACTTGGTTCTCTTGGCTGAAACTGAACCACATTGAATGGATGATGAAACTATCCCCTTAGTAACAGATAGTCTCTTAATGTGACGACAGTTCAAGCTTTTTGTGTACCAAGCAGTCTTATGCTCGCCTATGCCATGGTTTCTATGCTTGCAGTTGTTGTGACTCAGTATTAGTTGGTTTATTTACTTAGCTGGAAGTAAATAAAGAGTATCCTTACCTGATCACCTATGCCATGGTTAATGTGACTCATTATCAGTTACTCCCTCACTATCAGTTTACTGTGACTCATTACAGTACTAGAGTATTGTGTGTGTTGTGTCCATGTGTAAATATGTATTGGTATACATGCTCATGTGTGTGTTGTGTTCATGCACACACACATCCTTGTACAACTACTCCTAGGCCAAGAGAGAGATTATGACTACTCCTAGGCTAAGAGAGAGATTGAAATTGCGTATTCCTAAGCTAAGAGAGAGATTATGAGTACTCCTAGGCTAAGAGAGAGATTGAAGTTGAGTACTCCAAGGCTAAGAGGGAGATTGAAATTATGCATGATTTGGCACTGGCCTGGAGTAGCTCATTGATAGTGTTAAAAATTCTGTTAAGTAGACACGATACTTCTATTCTTGGAGTAAATTCAGTTAAGAGCTTGGCTCCTGATCTTAATATATGCATCTCATTTTTAGTGTAAGCAAGTTTGCTGAAGTTGTTGTAGTGTCAGTGCAAGCTTGCTGGAGTGTTTTGCAACTTGCTAGGAGTATATATTCTTTGTTGAAGAGAAAATATACTCCTAGCAAGCAAGTAAAGAATATACTCCTTAGATGAGTATTGTATCTATCTATCTATCTATCTATCTATCTATCTATCTACTGGAGTATTTATCAATAGTATATCCTAGGAGCACATATTTGTTGATTTTTATTTTCAGAATTCTATTGGACAGATTTTGAGAAACTGCCTAATCTTATTGGAAGCCTGGAAGGGAAGATTCTCTTGGACAAATTTTAAAGTGTATAAAGGTTAATCCTTTCTATTTTCTAATTCACTTTTTCTGTTTTGTTTTCTTCTTCTGTATCTTGATTCATTCACTAATAGAAATTTCCATCTTTTGCAGGATGGGATATTATATGTAAAATGTGTACTTGAGTAATTTGCCTTCGGTTCGAAGGAAGCTTCATTTTGTACAACTTTTGGTTGCAACAGACGATTTTCAAGCTGTGACTATTTTATTAGGAACAACTTTGGCTGGAACATTTAAGATATAGTATAAGTGTTTGTAACGACGGGTGAACTGTTTTTTGGTACCTTTCGGTATTTATGTATGTTAAATTGGCTTCCACATTACCAACAGTTAGTTCACTTACGCACCGTATTCTTTTCTTTCATAAGAAAAACAACACAGCCATGCACACGTGCTTCATGATGGGCTCGGCGTGCCGCCGAGCCTTCTACCTGCTAGTGGATATTAGAGGGGGTATTCGTCTATGAGGCCACATTTGGGGGTGAAAATGGGCAATCCCTATACGGCGCGTAGGTCGCTCGCTATCCACATAGCGTGTACCACCTCTCCACCGCTGGAATTTCTATGGGCTGGCCATTTTTGGGATTCACCCCCAAACCGGTTTTGGGAAGGTTCTAGATCCTTCCCTGAACCAGTTTTTTTCTGGTTTCTTTTCTTCTTTCAGTTTTTTCTTTTTTTGTTTTTTCTTTTCTTTTATGTAACTGTTTTTGTTTCTTTTTTCGTTTTTTCATTTTTATTCTTATTTTCTCAGTTTGCGGTAATCTTTTTAAAATTCATGCATTTTTCTGTTTCTTTTTTTTTGTTTTCATATAGCAAACATATTTTTCCAAATTCATGATTTTTTTTTAAATTGTGAACATTTTTTTTGAAATCATGATTTTTTTTACTTACATAATTTTTCACTTTCACTTTTCACTTTTTATGAATTTTATTTTTAAATTCGAGAACACTTTTTAGTTCATTGAATTCAAAAAATGTTCATCAATGGAAAAAAGATATGTTCAAAAATTCAAAAAATAAATATTCATCAATTAAATTTTTGTTCATCATATTTTAAAAATGTTCATCAAAATTTTATTCATCCAATTTTCAGTTTTTTTCTTTAATACAGCTTTTGTTCATCAAGTTCAAAAAATGTTCGCCAAATTCGCCAAATTCAAAATTTGTTTCATCAAATACAAAACAATGTTCGTCATTATTAGAAAATTCTCGTCAAAATAAAAAAAATGTTCATTCTTTTGAAATCATGGACATTCTTTGAATTTGTTGAACTTTCTTTTGATATGTGAGCATTTATCATTTCCTGAAATTGATTTTCTTTAATCATGAACAATTTTTTTGGTGATTTTTTTTTTTGAAATCCCGGGTTATTTTGAGAAAGCAAAAAAGTTAAATCAGAGAAAATGTCAATGCTTGGACCAGCATTCGGTCCACTGGCTGAGGCCTAGTACTGGTCTATTGACATGATAGCTGCTGGGCCCATATACTTCGGCCGTCAGGACAGTCTGCACATGCTTACGGGCGCGTCTGTCTATATCTCGCTCGCTGCAAAACATGAAGCAGATGATGCCCATAGCTGTTGCAATAAGTATGGTCTATTAGCATAGGTAATTTCCTACCACGTGAGACATGTGGTAAGCAATCCAAACAATTCCAAAAAAAAACGAATAGGTAATTTCCTTCTTTATTTTTAAAAAATCGTTCATAAGAAAATATATATCAAGAAATATGTTTACTTCATTAATTTTGGAAAACAAAAGTAAAATGTAAATTGTGATCACATGTTTCAAAAACAATGTTCACATGTATGTTAAAAATCTTCTGTAATTTTAAAAAAAATGTGTGTAATTGAATAAGTGTCCAATTTTATTAATAAATGTGCAATTTTATAAATGTGCCCACAAATTTTTTAAATGTTAGTACAAATTTAAGAAGTGCCCATCTATTTTTATAAACATTTAATTATAAAATTGTTCCATATTTTTTTAAAGGTTCATGTAGTTAATGAAAAGGTTCATGCATTTCAAAAAGTCTTCATATAATTGAAAAATTATGTAATATATATTTTTTAATTTTTTAGAAAATAAAAAAATCATCCATCTTAAAAACGATTGTGTATGTGTAAAATAAATATTTACGTTTCCCCCAAAAGGAAACAGAGGAAATGGATAATTAAATAAAAAGTAAAAATAAAGAGTAGTGAAGAAAAAACAAGAAAAACATTGGAATAGAATGAAAAAACACAAACGCACTAGAACAGGGATCCTTTGAAAAATCACCCAAAACCTAGGAAGAAAACAAAAAAAAGTCTTACAAGGTCAACCCACGTGGAAACTGATTGCATGTGAGCAGTCCTCATTACTCGCAATAGGCGAGATATAGCCATTGCACATGATTACAACCATTGTACGTAGTGGCGGAGCCAGAGGGTGGACAGAGGGCCTAGGATTTTTCCAATTGCTTTATATCATAGCAAAAGAAATTAAAAAAATAGTTGTAAAAGCAAATTCTTACAGTTTCACTATTGGCCCACCCTGACTCAATAAGCTGGATCCCATACTGGGTCTACTACGCTCAAAAGGTAAAAATGGTTACAACTATTCCTTTTAAATTAGTGCTAGAGTTTATTCTCCACATAAAAATTCAGTTTTGCTAGAACTCATCTAGATGAGATATAATTTGGTCTCATTCACCTTTTATAGTAATTGGATATGGTGCTATAAGATGTGTGTGTGCTGACATGGGTTGTATCTGTTCTTATTTTCAAAATGAATGAGACCAAATTATATCTCACCTAAATGAGTTCTAGATACTCCCTAAAAATTAATACAAAGAACTTTAAAACATGATATGGACTACTATCCTTCGAATTGCTGACTACTGGAGACCTACAACAATAGCCGCAAGATAAGATATGTCGCCGCACAGCCGGGCTGGTGTGAGCGGTCAAATTGCTTGATTTCAAAATAGAAATCCTACATATCCGATTATCCATGGACGCGCGCATGCGATGGAGCAGGAAACCGGATCCAACGCCCCTAAGATCGAAAACAGTCCAGGCACAGGACACAGGTCCACATGAGCCACGACAAGAGCCCTTGATAGCTCGGGAAGGAAAAGATGGGTCGTCGACTCGGTCATATGATAGACCGAGGTACTGTGATGCATGTGCATCCCCAGGATGAGGTACCTGACGTCCAACATTTCGGCTCGATCGATCACAAGCATGGGCCGTGGCCATACGTACCAGCCAGCTGTACTCCGCTCACTCAGCACGTAGTACGTCGCCGTTGACGCAGTCCACCGAAGAAGAAGAAGAAAAAAACCAAGAGCTGCACCGAGCGTCGGTCCCGTATCCGCTGCCATCAAGTGCCGCCGAGGGACGGTTACCAGCCCACACAGTGACACTGAAATCACTCCACGCAAGAAGAAAACCAGAACTCCACCGTCCCCGTATACGCTGCCATCAAGTGCCGCCGAGGGAGTGAGGAAGCCGACGGTTACCAGCCCACGCACTGACACTGAAATCACTCCACGCAATTGAAAGCGAGATACTCCAACGGATGATGCGGTTTCGATCGCGAGGCGACACGTTATTACGAGGATGCGTGGTGGCCTCCTCCTCCACCTACTCATGCGCGCCGCATGAGGATATATTTTATTTATTTATTTTTGACATGATATGCTGCATATCCATGGACATATCCTAGCGACGCGAGCGACGGCACCGAAACGAATGACGAGATTGACAACGCCTAAAAAGCCGAAGCGCTCTGTGCTTGCTTCCTGGCGGGATTACGTAGGCGCAGGCAGCCATCCTTAAATTCCGAGATACCACGTCGCTTGCCCCTGTGTCCCGCGGGCCGTTTTTCGCTTGAGAGCCGAGGCTTGGGACAGAGACATGGCTGCGGAGGTGGAGATGGGTGGAGGCGAGGCGCTGCTGGAGGAGGGCACCGGCGGCACTGGCGCAAGGCGGGGCGGCAGGAAGCCGCTGGGGTGGAGGTGCATGCCCTTCATCATAGGTATGTAGGAGTATGTGTATGCTTCACAAGTTCACTTCTACTCCATTCCCGTGTGGATCTCTCCATCTCTCAGTCTGCTTTGGTTTCTTCCACTGGCTTAAGACCTCTACCTCGCCCCGTCGTACAGTCCAGGAGCTCATCCCTACCTCCAGACGGCCGAGCTAGCAAGCTCATCATGATGGCCATGAACAATTTCCACAAAAACGAAAACAAAAAGCTAATTCTGGCTTTCCCGGCAAAGGAAAAATGAGTCCAACAATTAATTCTAGTAGCTGTTTGACTCATATAGGGAAGATCAAGGATTAGATTCGCCCGTGCCGCGTTGAATGGTTGGTCATATGTTTCCATGGCATTTAGGGACAGATTGGCAAATCTCAAACATTTACGAGCTTAAAGATTGCGAGGTTGCTACCACAATTATCACACATTCAATGCAGTAGACAGATGTGTACCACGGTCTTATGATTAGCTGATTCGTTTGATTTATATTTTAGGATCTTTTTTATTCGCACAAAGTTATGGACCACAACGACAGAATTGTGAACTTCTACTGTAATAAAGCAGAGTCATTTTGTAATTTCCAGAACACCGCACAAACTATTTAGTCACCGTACTAGGAAAGAAATGTGACGGACACTCGAAAAGTCCATTCTGCACCCGAGCTCATATGCACCCGCATGAACAGTAAAATCGAAAAAAAATCGAAAAAAATTCAAAAAATTCCAATTTTTTTGAGAGAAACATTGACAAAAGTTCTAAGTGCCTGCAAAAATTCATCATGAAATCACATTCCTGTAAGGCGTGGCAAAAAAAACAAATTCAGTGCTTCAAAATGCGTTTGAAAGTAGCTTTTTTAGAGTACTATTTTTGTTTTTTTTGCCACGCCTTCTAGGAATTTGATTTCATGACGAATTTTTGCAGGCACTTAAAACTTTTGTCAATGTTTCTCTCAAAAGAAATTTGGAATTTTTTGAATTTTTTTCGATTTTACTGTTCATGCGGGAGCATATGAGCTCGGGTGCAGATTAGCCGCGTCCGACAGACACTTCCATTCTATGCAGCAACCGAGACATTTGAGAAGGTGGGGTCAGTTGGGGTGGCAGCAAATCTCACGGTCTATCTTGTCAACCGCTACAACATTGGGAAGCTCGCGGCAGCAAACATCACCAACATTTTCTACGGTACGCTCAACTTTGCGCCGTTACTAGGCGCCTTCATCTCCGACGCCTACTTGGGAAGGTTCAGAACCCTGGCCTACGGATCCTTCTTTAGCCTCCTGGTATGTCCGTGCCACGGTCAAAGTTCTTTTAGTCGTCTTGTTTCGCCTGCTTGTATTGGCAAAAGGAAATGTGAGATAAGTCGTCATTGAAAAAATAAGTCTAACGAATGAACGAAATAGACAGCATTATGCTTTTAGAAAAACAGCATTATTGATTGCTTAATATGAGAAATAGCATGTGCAACGAACCACAGGCAATGGCTAACATTTTATCTGCTTATTATCGCAACAAAACTTGATGTCTCAGCAAATGGCATTTATTTACTGGGTTAGCTGTTCTAAGGATTTACTATCATGCACTATAAAAATGTGAACTATACTACAAGATTTTTGCATATGTCAGCAACTAATAGGTTTTGCATTGCTCACAGTCTAATCTGCATATTTATTTGCTGTGAAAACAGGGGATGCTGGGATTGACTTTGTCTGCATCAGTTCCAGCTCTCAAACCACCAGGCTGCAGTCAGACAGCCCAATTGGGTGGTCACTGCAACAGTCCATCAACACTCCAGCTGAGCGTGCTATACATATCTCTAGCGTTTCTAACCATCGGCGGTGGAGCAATCCGACCATGCAGCTTGCCCTTTGGAGTAGACCAATTCGATATGACTGATGAAAAAAGCCGAAAGGGACTGAATAGCTATTATAACTGGTATTATGGCACAACTACTGCTGCCCTGGTGTTCTCCATGACTATTCTCATCTACATCCAGAATAGCATCAGCTGGCCAATAGGATTTGGCATTCCCACATTCTTCATGCTTATGTCAATCATCATTTTATTCATGGGCACTAGACTTTATGTCCATGTACCACCAGAAGGAAGCATCTTCACTGGAATTGCCCAAGTTTTAGTGGCATCATTTAAAAAGAGAAGACTCAAGCTTCCGCATCCTGACAATATAAATCAACAAGAGTTGCTGCTCTTCAGTCCTCCAATAGGTGGCCACCGTATTTTCAGATTGCCACTTACTTCCCAGTTCAGGTAAAATAAAGAACTAGCCACGATGGAAGTGTCACAACACAGACAAAAAATATGATTTGATAGTGTCCCATTCCCAAAAGTATCATGTTTTTTTCCAAGAAAACTATTCCAATTAGCTTGCAAAAGTGTTCTATAGGCTTAACATCCATGTAACTTGCTAAAACAAGCAGAATTTCATGTGTTGGTAAATGTAAGCCATTTTTCTGCAAGTAAAGTGAGCAAAACGTCCTGCACTCCTCGACAAAGTGAAATAAAAAGATAAAGAACATGCTAGGCAGATCAAACAAATACTAATCATTTCAAACAACTATGTGCTACTCCCTCCGTTCCTAAATACTTGTCTTTTTAGAGATTTCAACAAGTGACTACATACGGCGCAAAATGAGTGAATCTACATTTTAAAATATGTCTACATACATCTGTATGTTGAGTCCATTTGAAATGCCTAGAAAGACAAGTATTTGGGAACGGAGGAAGTAGATGCTAATGTATATCCACCTTTTATTGTCATTTGTACTCAGGTGTCTGAACAAAGGTGCGATTGTAAGGGATGGTGATATAAATGATGACGGTTCTGCAAGAAACTCATGGGAGCTTTGCAGTATCCAGCAGATAGAAGAGGTCAAATGTTTGTTAAGAATTGTGCCTATCTGTATATCTGGCATCATATGCTTCGTCGCGTTGGCTCAACAATTCACATATATAATCTTGCAAACATTAACAATGGACTGTCACCTTGGAACACATTTTGAAATCCCTGCAGGCTCTGTCATATCCATATCCTTAATCGCCCTAACTGCATTCCTGCCGATTTATGACCGAATATTGGTACCTATAGCTAGAAGATTCACCAGAGTGGAAAGTGGAATTACACTTCTTCAGAGACAGGGTATAGGATTGGTGATTTCTCCCATTTCAATGGTGGTAGCAGGGCTTGTTGAACACAAAAGGAGAAACTCAGCATTGTCTAATGGAGGAAAATCACCTATGTCAGTCTTGTGGCTTGCCCCCCAATTGATTTTAATGGGTATTGCTGAGGCCTTCAATGCAGTTGGACAAATAGAATTCTATAATAAGCAGTTTCCAGAGCAGATGCTAACCCTAGCAGGATCCCTCTTTTTCGTTACGTTAGCTGGAGCAAACTACTTGAGTACTGCTCTGGCAAACATTACAAGGAAAGTGACTACCAGAGATGGCCACACAAGCTGGTTGACAGATGACATTAATCTTGGCAAGCTTGATTATTACTTCTATTTCATTGCCCTCATAGGAGTACTGAACTTTTTCTACTTCCTTATATGCTCACACTACTATCAATATAAATCCATGTCACTCCATGCTGAAGAGTCCATCAAAGTACACACCAAGGAAGAGGCAGAAGCAGAGGTCGACGCGAATACAGATGCACCTAAAAAATAAGTATTGGGAAGGAAATTTGTCCTGCAGAGAGTATATACTTGGAAAATTGTCAACAGACTTTCCTGTTTCGTAATATGGCACAGGACTTTATTATCTTTTTAATGTGACGAAGAACTAATGTAGCGTAGTTTAGCCAGGATGTATGACTGTTATCCAAAGAGCATCAATGAAGAGCTAAAAGGTCTATTGTATTCCAATTTGATGAAGTGTGAGTTTCTGGAACATAATGACGCCAGCGATATTTTTGTCGAACTTAATTAAGTCAGTAGTGTGTCTGCAGCAAGTACACACAGGCCGTACTTGCCAGTACAGCCTTTCGTGCATATAATATTTATTTATTTTTAAATGCATTCACATAATGTTTAGATTATTTACGGATCATTTGAGGACTGGACTAGGGCTCCCAAAACTAATGGCAACTAAGCAGTTAGATTAAACCAATCATGCCCTTGTGGACTGTGCCTCCACTAATAGGTGTTCAACATGTGAAGAAACTAACAAGTTAAATAACCTTTTCGTTATACTTTTAGGTGAAGTTCAAACATCCCCGCAAAATAAAAGGTGAAGTTTAAACAGTACAGACATAAGGTCATCCTTCAATGAACTGTCTCAAACAACTGTTTCCAAAAAAAAACTTAGATTTGTTTTATCTGAATTTTGGATAGAATGTTAAGGATATGCACAATAGCATATTCAAACGAGTATAGAAATCAAATCCCAGCAATGTTTCTGTATATGAGTTTACAGTAGCCAAAAAAGATCATATTTTAGGGAACGGATATGACAAAAATTTACCCACCGTGGGAAGTCGTGGAACAATAACTGGACCACCACGAACTTTGTCAAGAGCAAAACTTATTCGTAATGCCCGCCCCAGCATTACCTGTCGAATTAAAAATAATCCAGGTCATTTGTTTGATCTTTCTATGAATTGAATATCTAGCAATAGCAGTTTGTAAGGCAACTCTCTTCATAAAGAACCTTTCCATCCATAGCGTCCTTGGCACACTTAGCCTCATAATTATTTGAGAACTGGACAAAACCAAAGCCTCTTGACCTTCCAGAGTTTTTGTCATACATTATTCTCACTGCAACACGAAATAGTATCCATATAACTTCACTGTATTAAGATAAGTTTAACACATGTAAAAACAGCATTAAGTATTAATTTTCTGGGATGAATAGAACAAATGATACTGAAGTTCCATTATGGCCACAAAATCTAATACCAGGCAAACAATGATACCAGGGACAAGCTTTTTCAGACGGAGGGAGTATAACTCAGTCAGCTAGTTCCACAGTATATGTACATTGACATGTTATCACTCAGAATATGCCCCTGTGTTAGGTCAATCAATAACCACATGCCACGGACAAACTTGCTCAAAACAGAAATGATGGACACTGACAGAAATCCATGCGCATGAACCAGACTACATGCATGTACAGAGTAATGTACACTTGTGGGGGGGCACTGCAGACTAGCTATCTATGACATAAAACTAATAAAGTACTCCCTCCGTCCCAAAATAAGTGTCTCAAGCTTAGTATAATTTTGCACTAAAGCCAGTACAAAGTTGAGACACTTATTTTGGGACAGAGGGAGTATATGGCTACCACTTACTATCAACACATGAGAAGTATAGGATCTGTCGGTACTGCAAGAGCAATATGCATGAATTATATCGCCTTTTAGGAAGAAAGGACGCAACTAGATTCATGAACACCCAATTCAGAAGTAATAACTCAAAATCAGCTGATACATAGGGACTGCCAAAAGAAATTGCAAGTTGTAGCAGAAATACTTGGATCCAGTTAACCTGATCAATGGACGCAGATATAAAAATATGAATTATCAAATATTTCAAGTAAATCCAACTTATGTATTTTTGAATTGTCTAGGAGCTAATTGTTTGTTCATGAATTACATAATGAAGTGCAACCAACCATCTTACTCAAAAGTAATTAGATACTACGCACAGCACACAACTGGTAGTTGCAGCTTCCTCTACCAACATATATATTACTGTGAATGTACATTGTTGTCTTGTTGATGTTGCTGCTATTCACTCTCCTTTTCTTTGGAGTTGTTGCAATCAGCATGCGTGTTTTGAGGACCAGCTCCAGAGTGATTGATACAGATGCCAATCGAGCCAACCAGAGGTTAGTAAGATTGGGACTCCAAGTTCTAACCAGATATATTCCAACCCATATGTAAGGAAAATGGGCATAAACAAAAGAAAGTAATGAAAATTTGAGGTGTGCTTAAAAACTCTTCTAAGTGGTCAGAATACCGTCTGACAAACTCCACATTCATGTGTCAAAAGGCTGAGCCGATTGTTAGTCACAAGACTTAAGACCCAATGGCCAAGGGTCCGAGGCAATCCACTATTGCACCTGAGCCTTTTGAAACCTAATGCTGATGCTCATCCATTGTCCACACTTCACAGTAGACTTAACCATTTGACAAAGTAAAATTCAAACGTTAATGCCTAAAATAGATTCCAATAGCTTGAGACTGGTGGTCCTTGTGTGATATATATCCTTACCCTTCCCAGGGAAGTACTCTTCAGCTACCTTGTGATGGATGGCATGGCCTAAATTGAACTAAGCCCCAGAGTTTTCTTTGCGATCTGTTTTGTATAACAGGATCTGACAGATTCAGCAGCACTGAATTTCCCAAGTGATGCATAAGTGTTAGAAAGTAACAACACGTGTCCATAATCAAATGATTCCACTGTAAGCACCTTCTCCGCAGCAACGTTAGTGAACTTCATGTCACTGTGCAAATGACCCCCTCCCATAAGGGCTTTCCAAGCATTTAGTCCCAATTTATTGTCAGTCAAGCTAGCCACTCCTGCTGCTTCGTCCAAGCGGCCAGCTCTTGCTAACATATCCACTATGCATCCAATGTGCTCCTGACATGGATTTATGCCCTTATCGTTTATCATTCTTCTAAAGATGATCAACCCATCATCCACCAGGCCAGAATGGCTGCATGCTAGCAATGTGTTCAAGTATGTTACACTGTCTCGGCCCTCGCTAGATTTCTCCATCTCATTAAAAAGTGTTATTGCTTCCTCTCCTTGGCCATTTATACCAAAGGATAATATCATAGTATTCCACGAGACAGTGTCTCGACAAATCATCTCATCAAACAATTTTTGGGCTAGAGCCACATATCCACACTTACCATAAACTGCCATAAGGGTGTTAAGAACAGGTCTGTACAAAGACAAACCTGACTTGTAGCTATACCCATGAAGCTGAACACACAGGTCAAACTTAGCAATCACATAACATGCGAGCAATAAGGTGACTAACGTTACAGAATCAATCGCAAACAAGCCTCCATGCCTCATCTTAGCAAAGAGATCCAATCCTTCTAGCAAATCTCCATTTTCTACACACGCCGCCACCATTGCAGTCCATGAGACCAAGCTCTTATCCCTTCTTCCATCAAACAACTTCCTTGCAGAGCTTAAATCCTTACATTTGGAATACATTGTGATTAATGAATTCACTACAGGAAGCTCTCTACTAAACCCACGGATTACAATCTGGTTATGAACCAACTTTCCTCTGCTTCCATCACCCATAAGTGCACAAGCTTGCACCAAACCAACCATTGATACCATGTCAGGAACTATACCGTTTGACCTCATCTTGACAAACATACATATAACTTCACCAGCATGCCCTTTCTCAAGAAGGAAACCCATCATCATCGTCCAACTAACAACATTGTTGACAGGAATCTTCCTGAAAATCTCTCTTCCAATCTCAAGACTAGCAAAACCCAAGTACATGCCCAGTATCGAGTTTGTCACTGATACATTCAAATCAAGCCCCATCTTGACCGTGTAAGCATGTGCAGTTCCACATAGTCCAGCATCACCGCAACCAGCGCAAGCTTGAGCAGTGCTTATCATAGTCACAACATTATGAATTGGCCCCAACGAACGAAGCAACCTTTTAAACACCAACACTGCCTCCTCGAACAAATCATTGTGCACTAACCCGGAGATCATCGCATTCCAGGTAACTATACCTGGATCCCTCGTTTCACCAAACAAAGCACGTGCCTTGATGGGGCAACCGCATTTCGCATATGAATCAAGCAACGCGGTTCGGACAAAAGGATTGGAGTCCAACCGAAGCTTGACAACCCACCCATGGATGCACTCGGTGAGCACGGCGTCACCCAGCCCGGCGGCGGCGAGCGATGCACCGACCAAGGTGAACGAGTTTGGGCACACTCCTGCCCTCACCATGCCGACAAACAGCCCAACGGCCTCGTCGAACGACCCGGCCCTCGCATTCCGGTAGATTGCCGCCGAGAAGGCAACCACGTCCCTAACAGGCATTCTGTCGAACAGTTCGCGAGGCTGGGCGGAACCAGGTCGTCCAGGACCTGGGAGCCGTTTCGTCGAGCACCTACCACGCGCACCATCTGAACCCGCCCAGCACCCACCACGCGAGAGGTTATATTGCTACCGACCAAATGAGGAATGGCTTTAGCTAGTATGTGGGTTGGTCCTTTACCTTCGGTGACGGTGCCGAAGGAGGAGAAGGCGTCCGTCAGCGACCGCTCGTCCGCGGACCACGAGAGCCCTGCCCATGCTCGCAAGCAAACGAGGCAAACTGAGGTGAGAGCCAGGGAATGATTGGGGAATAAGTAAAGGGGAACAGGAGGGAAGAGTGTTACCGGCGACGAAGAGCTTGTGCTTGTTGGAGGCCGGCTGTGACGGTGGGGCATGATGGGGAGGGGGCGGCTCGTGTGGTGGAGGGGCGGCCGCGGAGAGAGAGCGGCGGAGGTGATGGTGGAGAGGTGCGAGGCGCAGGCGCGAGAGCAGTTCCAGGAGCGCCATGCCGGCGGGGTCGGTGACGGGCTGACGGCTGGCCAACAGAACAGAGACGAGCACGGTGTAGAATTGGGCTGACGGGTTGACGGGTTGACGGGTTGGGCTTGTTTTTTTAGCTTGACCAGTTGGGTTTAAGAACAATGTTTTAGCCAAAACTGGCCAAACGGGCTGGGGTAGCAGGGCCGGCCCGATAGGATGCCCGCACAGCACGCCAGGGGTTGTGCATGGGCCTCAAGGATGAGCACGCGGGCCGGCACGGCACGGGCCATTTATTTATTTAATTTTAATTTAAGATTTTGTTTAATATATATGGCCGAAAAATAGCCCAATAACAACCTAGCAGGCCGCCAGCCTAACAGGCCTGGCATGCTGCGAGTCGGTCCGCATAGCTTCTAGGTCGTACCTAGGCTGGAGGGGGCAACACGTGGGCCGGCACGGCACGCCCAGGCTAATAATCGTGCCATGGCTGGCCAGGCCGTGTCAGGCACGATTACGATGGGTGGCCATCCTGTACCGGGCCGGCCCAATTACGATGGGCTGGGCCATGCCGTGCCGGGCCGGCCTGTTTGGCCAGCTCTGGTTTTAGCATCACCATCATGATGTCGTAGTACTTCTTAATGCTCTTTTTCGGTTTTAATTTTCATGGGTTTTCTCTACATTGATTTTAGTGGTTTTAATTTTGTTAAAAAAATGTATGATAAGCGTATTTTTTGCTCGCCGCGAACCGTAGGTTTGGTTTAAAATTTGCGTATTGTTTATTCATGGGTTGCATGAAAAATAAATCTCAAACACTTTTATAAAACATGTATGTTAATATCAATCATTACCACCATTGTCGTGGAATTGTCACGTCAGTGTCCTAAGGAACGGACTTCGTCGTGGAGCCATCGCAACTAGGAAGCTTGAAGGGGTTAATCGAGACAAGAGACACGAGGTTTATACTGGTTCGCCCCCTTACGGTGAAGGTAAAAGCCTACGATCCAGTTTTGAGTGGGATTGATTATGTCTCAATCACCAGGGAGCAAATCGCTTGACCTAGCTCTCGAGTTGTTGTTACTTGCCCTAAACCGCCGCCGGGTCGTCCCTTTATATACAGAGGTCGACGCCCATCGGCTCTACAGAGTCCCGGCCGACTTATAAGCAGTATCCGGCTCGGTCTCTTAATCTTTCTTGCCTTACAATATAAGTCACACTTATACGGCAGTTTATCACTACGGGCTTTAAGTTGCCTCTGGGCCTTGGGCCCTTACTAAGCCGTCGTCTTCAACCTTGAGCGTTGGGCTTCAAGAATGCTTATAGGTATAACCCGACCCCTCCTGACGGGTCATACCTAATAGTTATATCCCCAACATTAGGCCCCAGATTGATTTGAACTGGTTCATGTCAATCTTTGACACTTAAGAAAAAATCTTCTGCTCCTTGCTTATGAAATTTTCTGTAACCCGCCATGACGTCATCCTTCGAACTTGTGGTAACCCGCCATGACGTCACCTATCATAAATGCATGTTTTGTCCGATACATCTCAATGGATCTCTGTCTTAATGACCATCCGAAAATCGAGGCGCCTTTGTAGCTGGATAACTATGTTTTTTCAGCCTCCTCGTTTTTCGCGCCCACTTAACAGATTTTTCCTTATAAATAGACCTGATTAGGTCTCTTCCCATTCTCCGTTCGCATCTTCTTCCTCTCGCCCCCATCTGCCACTGGAGCTCCGCCGCCGTCACCACTGCGCCCTTCGTCCTCGTCGAGCTTGGCCGCTGCATCGACCTGATCTTAACCAGAGAACGGCAGCGCTCCTCCTCCGCAGATACTCCGTAGTAAGTGCTTCCCCTTTCCGCGTCATAGATCTGCATTAGGGCTAGCGTGTTCTTCTGTACTGGCACAGTTCCTCGAAGCTCTTGCATTTTTTCCTTGCCATGGCTTCGTTTAATCCAAAAACCCCATGGATCTGATGCGTTTCATGTTCCGCATCCATTTTGATTAACAGTAGACCTCCTTTCCTTGTAAGAAAACCTCATCATAGCACATGAACTTCTCTACGCCCTGTTTTTAGGTCTAGTATTTTTTTCTTTTCTGAACCTTTGTTTGATCCAAAATAATTGCTGCCAACTGTGAAACCTGTTTGTACAACACTTAGGCAAAAATCCATATTTTGTTAAACTTATCATGGCGACTCTGATTGCCGACTTTAGGAAGTAATGCTCAATTAATAATCTGAACCACCCGTCAGTTTAAATAGTGCTGACGGCTTATAAAACCTATGGCGGCTTAAATAACCAGGACGTAACTATCCTTATACCATTAGGCCTCTTTCATAAGTCGCCATATTGTTATTCACAGTAATACTTTTATCCTGCCCGGCTTAAATTTGAACCGGCCCTTTACTTTGTCTTAGGCTTTTGAACAGAATGGCGCCCAAAGCACCTACCTCTTGCAACTGGGTGAAATCCATTGTCACTGATAGCACTTTGAATGACTTTGTGAAAACCGGCTATCTGCCGAAGAAAGAAATCATGCCTTATCGTGATCCTGACCCGGATGAAGAATTTCCTCAACCCAAAGAGGGGGAGGTCATTGTTTTCACAGATCATATAAACCGGGGCTTCACTCCTCCTGGCTCAAAGTTCTTCAGAGATGTGCTGAAATTTTTTGACCTTCACCCACAAGACATTGGACCTAATTCCGTGTCTAACATCTGTAACTTCCAAGTATTCAGCGAAGTTTATCTTGGTGAAGAGCCCAATTTACTAATTTTCAAAGAATTGTTCTATTTGAACCGCAAGACGGAGTGTGCCAGCGGCCAGAGCTTGGAACTTGGCGGAGTTTCAATCCAGCGCCGCAGGGATGTGATCTTTCCCTATGCTAACCTGCCGAGCCATCCCAAAGATTGGAACATGACATGGTTCTACTGCAAGGATACCTCTCCGGCTGACGAGAACCCTCTGCCCGGCTTTCGCGCCCTTCGTCTTGACACCAATCATCCTCTGCCTGACAAGATTACTACCGCAGAGCGCAAATCTCTTGCTCCTACCCTGGCTAAGATCAAGGCTCTGCTGGGGAACGGGTTGACTGGTATTGACCTGGTTCGGGTCTGGCTTGCCTGGCGAGTTATTCCATTGAGCCGCCGCACCATCTTAATGTGCGAATATACCGGCGCCAAGGATGATCCCCTGCGCCATAGCCCTGATGACTTACCTGCTCATGTTGTTGATGACATGACCAAATCTCTTCTCAACGAGAGTCTGGCGGATTGTGGCAAAGTGGGTCTAGCCCCTTTCTGTAAAGATAACCCGGCTCCAAAGGTAAACCGTCCATATGAAATGTTTATTTTATTTTCTTAATGTTTCCCCCATACTCATGAATATGCTTTAATCCTTGCAGGCGGGTGATAAATTTTGGAAAGTTAAATATGATCATGAAGCTGCCAAAAGAGCAAGAAAAGAAAAGAAAGCCGCTAGGAAAGAAGCTGTCAGAAAGAAGGGCAAGAAAGCTTCCGTTTCTGAGCTACTTCGGCTATCGGACTCTTCTGAGTCGGAGGTAGACCTTGACTCCCTTGGCTTACTTTTTAATCACCTTATTGACACTGATCATCAGCAGGAGGACACTGGGACAAGCCGTAGCAAGGCTGATGAGGTAACTATCCTTTCCTCCAACTCCGAGCCTTTGCCAAGATGGAAACTCCGCAGGGTGACCCGGAAAGTAAGATTTTCTCATCCTCTAGCTCATCACGATCCTCAATTTCTTTTGAAGCGGCAGACTCATGAGAGCCGGAGGCAGACCCGGACCAGCAAGGACGTGGAGCTATCCTCCGGCTTACCAAACACTCCAAGGAAACGCCGAAATGAGGTTACCTCTACTTTAAATAAGTTTTACCCCTTGGCGGGTCTCTTTCGTCAACCACTCAATCCCTCTGACTCGGATTATCAGGATACTTCCCCTTCATCCGGCGAGTCCTTGCAGTCCAATCTGCCAGCCTTCAAGACTGCTCCAGGGTATACTAACCTGCTCATCTTGTATTTATTTAAATCCCTTTCGCCTGTATTAATCTTTTATTTTGGCACAGTGGTCAAGCCAAACCCAGCAAGAGGGTTAGGAAGAACAAACCAGCTGAAGACAGAGTTGTAACTGAGCTGGCTCCTGAAACAACCATGCCGGACTCAAATACTCATGAACCGCCATCTGAACTAGCGCAAGATGTGTCTCCTCCTTCTACCGACCTGCCCACTGACCAAGCTGCCAATGACTCAGAAAATCCCAAGCCTCCAAGCCCAATACGGACAGATGATCCTTCCAATGCTGATATAGAAATCACTAGAACCGGCTATACTGAGCCGGGGAAGCCAACTGTACTGGCTAAATGTCCTACCAAGGAAGAACTTCTGGACCAACGCCGAGTCAAGATGGATGTTGCTAATTATGCTCATATTAGCATTGGAGATATCTTTTCTGGCTTTATGAGTCAAGTGCACAGCAGCCGGGACCTCGAAATTGACATGGTAAAGCAGATGCATCACAAATTCGAGGTATAACCCGCTCCTTCTTGTTCATTATCCTTTAGTATGTTAGCCCCCAAGTCTGCTACTTATGATGCTTATGTCGTAGACTTAGAAACAACTGAACAACATAAAGAAAGAAGAAAATTCCGGCTTACCATGTAGTCCCCAAGGGGCGGCTTAACCGATATGGTTGAGCCGGTTCTTGATAGAAAAAATCCTTTTAGTTTTCTGAACAACAGTATGCATTAGCCCCCAATTGCCAAGTATTATTGCTTGCAAAATGCTTGGGACTTACTCGTATAAATCACCATCTGATGACTCGCCATAGAAAAGAAAAAATCTTTGGGACATTAGCCCCCAAGTGCCAAGTGTTATTGCTGGCAAAATGCTTGGGACTTTAATACTGCAGAAACAACTTACGTGATTTGAATTTTGCACTTGTATAGGCTACCACGAGTCAACTCGAGTCCGAGGTGACTAATCTGAAGAGCCGCCTTGAATTCCAAGAGACGGAACTTGCGAAGGCCAACACCAAGTTTGAATTCAGTGTTTCTGAACAGGATAAACTGAAGAACAAACTTGAAGCTGAAAAGAAAGCCTGGGCGGATGAAAAGACCGTGTTGATAAGGCGAGCTGAGAAAGCAGAAACGGCTCTGGAAGAAGTTACTGGTGAATTAGCTGGTCTAAAGCACCATGTTTCACAAATGGTCTCAGCCATCTTTGGTAAGTCACCTTATCATTGTGTAAATATGTAAGTCGTGTAATGGATCATAAGCCTGGAACTAACCCTCTTGATTATGCTTATACAGGCCCCAGAAGCTCAAACTTGAACCAAAACATGCTGACAAAACTGAAGGCAGTGTACACCTTGGTGGAATAACTGTACATCGGGTCTCAACGCACCATTGCTTCGGTGGCTGTGTCCAATGAAATGCCAACCCTCCTAGCACATGTCTTGAGGAAGCTTTCGGTTCTTCTGCAACGGATCAATGAACTGAGACGGTTATCTGCAAGAGCCGGAGCGATAAATGCTCTAAGTCGGGCTAAAGCCTGGTTACCGGAACTAGACCCGGCGGACATTGCCATTGGTTACCCAAACCTGAAGGAAGACGGCACGCCGTTTGAAGACGCAGATTTTCTCGCATGTGTCAAAGAGATACGCCCTGTGGCGACTTTGATAGCAAATGAAGTGGATCTTACCAAGTACCAGGCGGGTTACGATGAAGAGAACTGAAGAATTCCAACGCCTCAATACAATGTGACCAGTCTGATTCCTCCACCCCGTAAGCATACCTTTGCTCCTGAAGTTGACCCGGCCGGTCTTGTTGACGATGAAGCTGAATTTTAAGCCTTGAACAACATTGACTAGTCATCATCAACCTTCCAGGAAAAGGAGCAGGGCGCAGACGCGGAGAGGGCTAACCCGGACGCTTCCGGGCAATCCTGAAGGTGAACCTGTCATGGCGGCTCATACCTGGGGCGGAAAAAACAATGTGAACTATGTGGACTTAATGAGTCATGTAATAGGACAGAGATAATGTTATTTTGTGGTTGTGCCATCGTGCACGTCGTTGATGCTTTGTTAAACCACCGTGGTTATATCCATTCATGCATGATCAGGGCTCAAAAACTGTTCTTCAACAGACTACAAAAAATCCTTTGACATCGGACAACCAGATGGGTCAAAAGGATTTAAAAACAATCATAGATTAGCTTGTTGCAAAAAACACAACTATGATCTTATGCTTAAGACTTCTCAAATTTGCACCACCGGTTTATATGACCCGGTTAGTAAGGGTGATAACCCCGATGTTTTGGATACCTGATAATTTCAAAGGTACAATGATGCTTATGGATCGGTGACTCATCAATCAATATTGAGCCGGGTTACAGGAATCATACTTAAAAGTTGTAAGCCTCAGAAAAAATCTCAAGTAAAACAAGGGGGTGTCCAAAAACAACTTAAATCGAAAGAGAAGTAAAAAATGGCAAGGCTACTGATTCGAATACGATCAGTGAACCGTTCTAGAGGGGTTTAAGCTAGGATTGGAATACGATCATGTAGCCCCTAATGGCTTTGGCATTGCGCCGATCAATAGGGTATCGACATCTGTGTTCTCTTTGGTTCGAATACGACCTATGTTTGAATAGGAAGCCCCCTAATGACCTTGACAGTTTTTTAATGACTCTGATTCGAATACGATCAAAGTCGGTTCCCAAAGGGGTTAAGCTATGATTCGAATACGATCAAGAAGCCCCCAAGTGAGCTTGGCGGTGTGCCAATCAAAAGGGTACTGACAGCTATGTTCTCTTCGGTTCGAATACGACCTATGTTTGAACAGGAAGCCCCCTAGTGAACATAATTTTTAACGGCTAGATTCGAATACGATCGTAAGTCGGATCAAATGGGTTAAGCCGGATCAAACGTGATCAGCCCCCAAGTGATCATGTGAAGGAATAATGACAATGATAATGACAAATTTACCTTGATGTGAGGGAAATAAGGACAGAGGTCCTGCTTTATTACTTATCATAATATATACATTGGCAAAAATATGTACATCAGGGGAGCCTATGGCTCAAGTGTAGTAGGGCTGAAGATGAGCAATATTCCACGGCCTCCGGGTCTCCTCCTCCGACTTACGTGAGTCTTTGTGCTCTCGAACATCGATAATGTAATATGACCCGTTATTCAAGTTCTTGCTAACCACAAAGGGTCCTTCCCAAGGTGGTGATAACTTGTGTGCATCAGTTTGATCCTAGATGAGCCGGAGCACCAAATCACCTTCCTGAAAGGTTCTGGACTTAACACGGCGGTTGTGATATCGGCGCAAGTCTTGCTGGTAAATCACCGAGCGAGCTGCTGCCAAGTCTCTCTGCTCATCTAACAGGTCGAGATCATTCTGACACGCCTGTTCATTGTCTGCTTCAACATAAGCCGCCACACTAGGCGAGTCATGAGGGATGTCAGAAGGGAGAACCGCCTCGGCTCCATAGACCATGAAGAAAGGTGTATAACCCGTAGATCTATTAGGAGTAGTGTTGATGCTCCATAACACAGAGGGTAACTCCTCAACCCAACACCCCGGCGTCCACTGCAGTGGGACCAAAAGCCGGGGCTTGATGCCTTTCAAGATCTCCTGATTGGCTCTCTCGGCTTGACCATTGGATTGAGGGTGAGCCACTGATGAAACATCAAGCCGGATATGCTCATGTTGACAGAATTCCTCCATGGCGCCTTTAGACAGATTAGTGCCATTGTCTGTTATGATGTTGTGTGGAAAGCCAAAGTGAAATATCACCTTCTTCATAAATTGAACTGCTGTGGCTGCATCACACTTACTGACAGGCTCTGCCTCAACCCACTTTGTGAACTTATCAACCGCCACCAAGAGGTGGGTCTTTTTATCTTTGGACCTTTTGAAAGGCCCAACCATATCAAGCCCCCAGACTACAAACGGCCAAGTAGTTGGAATCATCCTCAATTCTTGAGCTGGTACATGAGCCCGTCTTGAGAACTTCTCACAACCGTCACTTTTACTGACCAGATCCTCCGCATCATGATGAGCCTGATCCTCCGGGTTGACGGCGGTGGTTAACAGGGTGGTCAGCTTGTCTGTGAGATCCATCAACACTTGAGTCGGCGAGCACACTGGGCCTCCTACCTCGGCTGCTGCTGACCCGGAGGTTATGGCTGCTGCAGTTGTGGAATCTTGGATAGGTTGTGTGCCGGCCATGAAGATCCCAACCCTGCTCGGCGGCTCAAGACAGTCCAGAATACTGCTGCCATCGGAACAGCCCCCAAGCCCGCCATCCTGCAATTGATACAACGAATTCGTCTCACCTGTGGACGACTCACCATCAGAGTAGATGGTCGTCTCGCCACCCAGAGGCAGATCCTTCAGAAGGTCCTCCGTGGACGCATCCCACGAAGGCACGATTCACAGCCGGCGGAGCCCGGGCGGGTCTTGCACGCCGAGCCGTCTCGCCGAGGTCGGTGTAGATGTCCGGCTCAGGGCCCGGCTCACCAATCTTGCCGATGAAGACGTGGATTCCGCCGAAGGGGACCCGATACCCGTACTCAATTGAGCCGGCGTCGGGGCCCAGCCTACATCGTCGATGTAGAGCTTGCCGCGACGACTCTTGGTCATCCGGACCACAGCATATCCCTTGAGCCCTTCGAAGTTGCCCTTCAAGAACTCAAATCCACCATGCGCTGGCCCCATGGTGGGCGCCAACTGTCGTGGAATTGTCATGTTAGATGTCCTAAGGAATGGACTTCATCGTGGAGCCATTGCAACTAGGAAGCTTGAAGGGGTTAATCGGGACAAGAGACACGAGGTTTATACTGGTTTGGCCCCTTATGGTGAAGGTAAAAGCCTACGATCCAGTTTTGAGTGGGATTGCTTATGTCTCGATCACCAGGGAGCAAATCGCTTGACCTAGCTCTCGAGTTGTTGTTACTTGCCCTAAACCGCCGTTGGGTCATCCCTTTATATACAGAGGTCGACGCCCAGCGGCTCTACAGAGTCTCGGCCGGCTTATAAACAGTATCCGGCTCGGTCTCTTAATCTTTCTTGCCTACAATACAAGTCACACTTATATGGCAGTTTATCACTACGGGCCTTAAGTTGCCTCTGGGCCTTGGGCCCTTACTAAGCCGCCGTCTTCAACCTTGAGTGTTGGGCTTCAAGAATGCTTATAGGTATAACCCGGCCCCTCCTGGCAGGTCATACCTAATAGTTATATCCCCAACAACCATGGTCTTATGTTCATATATACACCACTTCTCTAGAAGCATAAGGTGCATATGCTTTGCAAACTTTATCTTTGATCCAGAATTTATTCAATAATAAGTGGACTACATGATACATAATGAAAAAAGTATACAAATTGGATTTGTATTAAGAAGTATTTTTCGGTGACATCAAATTTATCTAGGAAAACCATAGACTGGTTGTTCATCAAAAGCAAATATTAGATACATGTGTGCCTTATATTTCAAAAGAGATGGAGTATAATTTGCATACCTTCAATTTTGAGGAGGGCTCCTCAACTGTCATAGTCTACTAGGTCTCTTTGTAGCCCTAGGCCTCGTCCCCTTTATAAGGCGAGGTCAGACTAGTTCATAGGCAACCTTAACTCATAGTAGGTTCACCCTAATACGTCATAAACGTATCTTAGAATTTTTAATTGTTGTGTGTTGTTATTATATAAATTTTATATAGTTTTGTCACCAATTATTATTATTATTGCTATTAACTAACCTATTAACCAGTGTCCAGTGTTAGTTACCATTTTCTGCTTGTTTTTTGGACTTTCAACAAAATCCATTTTGCAGGGCTAAAAACGCGGGGGAGGGGGGGATGCAAAAAAAATCGCATTATGAAGCTTCCACGGAGTATCTAAGCCAACTAGGGGGACCCTTGTGGGCCCCATGCAACCAAGCCATGTGGCCAGGGGTGACCGAGTGGGCCCCACATGAGGCCTCTCTATCGCCTCTTTTTTCTGCCGCCTTTATATACTCCCCAAACCCTGAAAATATTATCAAGGAATTTTTTCGTTGTCACACACCTCTGTTTCATCGCGATTCAGTCTGGAAGCAATTTTCTATACTCTAACGGAGTGGGGTTCAACCAGGTGGACATCTACATCCCCGTGTTGCCACCATGATCGTCTGTGAGTAGTCCCTTTGGCCTATGCCATAACAATAGCTAGACGGCAATCTCTTCCATGTTCTTCAATACAATGATCACATGAGCTGCCCTACATGATTGTGTTCCATCTGATGTAATATTTATTGGTGTGTTTGTTGAGGTGGCTTGATGATCAGATCTATATATGATTATGTTTGGATTCTTTTGAGTTCTTTGCTGCATAATTTATAGACACATATGCTCTTCAATCTATTAGTTTTGCACTGGCCATGTTTATACAAATGATCAAAAAAGAGCTATATATGTTAGTTGGGTTTAACCTTGCAAATAATCTACCGCGGTAAAGTAAAGTGAAAAAGGCTCGCATCGTGCGACTACCACTAAGGATAAAAAGTTAGTTGTGTAGTTGTCCTTCGAACATGGGGCGAAGACAATATACTATCGCCATCGCAACATCATACTTATTGCAATACTCTATTTTACTTAGTACTCTCAAATGCACCCTATATAGCGATCTTGAGGTGGAGTATTAACTATAGATACAGTTGGATAAGGTTTATGGATATTTGAACATGGTACCTATACGCAATTATGCCATGTATGTGTGGGGGTACGCCATATTTACTCTAGCGCCAAATAAAATTTCATACCATACAACCAAAGAACATACTACCGGAGATAGGTCACATGTACAGATTATACCGCTAGATGCGCAGTCACTATGGAGGAAGTAGAGTTGGTGCCGTGTGTAACCAATCAGAGTCGCCTCCTCCTCGCTTAGTCGATCTCCCGCAAACGGTTACTCGCGGATCCCCCGAACAGTTCATCCAAACACTATAGATGTGATGCCTCCATGGTATCCACATGTACGGGGAGTAGCATCAGGCAGCGGGCTGCTAGGTTTGGTCGCACGGCATATGGGCATGGGGAGTGATGGCGATGACCGTGGTGGGAGGAAAAAGATCAACGCTAAAAGGTGCACCCATTCCCCTTTATATAGACCTCCAAGGCGGGCTCAACACCCGAGACCTACTAGGAGTCCACACTCACTTTCCACTTGGATCCAATCGAGATGGGTTGCCGCCCCTTAAGTGTGTGACCCTATAGGTTCGTGTACACATGGACACGACCCGAGTCGATAGGTGGTAGTGCCTCCTAGCGAAATGTGGCAACTCCCATGCATGCATAAATTCATTTGATGAACCTCGACAATGTGTCATGCGCAACATTTCTTTTGCCTCATGATATATGTTGTCGAGCTCAAGGCGAGTACTTGTCACCCTTATGGTATCTCGACCTCTCTTCTTGAAACCGTGATACAGATTTCTGAAACGGGTTAACTCTTAACCCAAGTCGACTATGCTTCTGAATTTGATCACTAGAGAGGGCCCAGAGAATATCTCTTTGTATCGAAGGGGTAAATCCCATCTTGTTCAACCATGTTTCATGACATGTCTCATGACTCACCCGAAAGCTATCTTTAGAGCATCTCCAATTGAAATTGGAGATGTAAAACAGGAGAGGTAAAGATTTACATCTCCAAAAGGTGCATTTTACATCTCCATAAAAGAGGTAACTCCCACAGATGATGTACATTGGAGATGTAAAAGAGCAACTCCAATTGATGATGCAAATGAAGATGTAAAAAGAGACGGGAGGAGCACAAGCGGCCGAGCAATGAGAGCCAGGAGGAATGCCGGCAGACCGAGCCGCGGCGGCAGGTGAGCCGACGGCCGAGCGACAAGAGTCGTTAGGTCGATATGCGGCGGCAGGAGCTCAAATGGCTGACAACACGGCTGTGAATCGAGCCATGGATTGGTCACGGAGGGGCGGTGGTTGTGTGGCGTGAGAAGGTCAAGTCTGGCGGTGGAAAAGCGGATGTGGCATAGCGGTAGGTGTGCGGCTCGAATCTGGCGGCAGCGGCGCGGCGGCGGAGCAGTAGCGGAACCAGCAGCGAGGGCGGTGGAGCGGCTGGATCTGGCAGCGGGGTGGTGGCGGCTGATACGTCTCCGTCGTATCTATAATTTTTTATTGTTTCATGCCAATATTATACAACTTTCACATATTTTTGGCAACTTTTTAGATGATTTATTGGACTAACCTATTGATCTAGTGCCAGTTCCTGTTTGTTGCATGTTTTTTGTTTCATAGAAAATCCATTTCAAATGAAGCCCAAACACAATAAAAATTTACACAGAATTATCTTGGAATATATGTGATTTTCAGAACTTAGAATCAACGCAAACTAGGGGCCACAGTGACCACAACCCACCAGGGCACGTCGGGCACCCCCTGGCGCGCCCAGGTGTCTTATGCCCTCCTCGAAAGTCCGTTGGGGCCCTTCTTCTGGCGCAAGAAAGATAATTTATGGAAAAAAGTTGTGTAAAATTTTCAGCACAATCGGAGTTACGGATCTTGGAATTTAAGAAACTGTGAAGGGTCAGATCTGGGGAACGCGAAACAGAAGAGAACAGAGAGGGAGATCCAATCTCGGAGGGGCTCCCGCCCCTCCACCGCCATGGAGGCCATGGACCAGAGGGGGAACTCTCCTCCCATCTAGGGGGAGGCCAAGGAAGAAGAAGGAGGGGGCTCTCTCCCCCTCTCTCTCGGTGGCGCCGGAGTGCCGCTGGGGCAAGGATCGTGACGACTATCTACATCAACAATCTTTCTACCGTCAACACCAACTCTCTCCCCCTCTATGCAGCGGTGTAACCTCCCTTCTCCTCACTGTAGTCTCTACTTAAATATGGTGCTCAACTCCATATATTATTTCCCAATGATATTTGGCTATCCTATGATGTTTGAGTAGATCCGTTTTGTCCTATGGGTTAATCGTGATCTTGGTTGGTATGAGTGTATATTTTATTTATGGTGATGTCCTACGGTGCCCTCCATCTCGTGCAAATGTGAGGGGCCCCGACTGTAGGGTGTTGCAATATGTTCATGGTTTACTTATTGTCGGTGTTGTGGGGGCGACAACAGCCTAAACGCAGATAAGTGGGTTATGGCGTATGGGAGTAAAGAGGACTTGATACATAATGTTATGGTTGGGTTTCACGACCTTAATGATCTTCAATAGTTGCGGATGCTTGCTAGGGGTCCAATCATAAGTGCATATGATCCAAGGAGAGAAAGTATGTTAGCTCATGCCTCTCCCTCATATAAAATTGCAAGAATGATTACCGCTACTTGTTATCGATTGCCTAGGGACAAATGACTTTCTTGTTGACAAAAGCTATCCACTTTTATTACCTTGCAATTTATTCTTAGTTTTATTCTTGCAAACTACTAGTAGTTTTATTCTTGCAAAATAGTTTTCATACTTGTTCTCGGTAAAGCAAACATCAAGTGTGCGTAGAGTTGTATCGGTGGTCGATAGAACTTGAGGGAATATTTGTTCTACCTTTAGCTCCTCGTTGGGTTCAACACTCTTATTTACCGAAGAAGGCTACAAACGATACCTTATACTTGTCGGTTATCAAGACCTTTTTCTGGCGCCGTTGCTGGGGAGCAATAGCGTGGGGTGAATATTCTCATGTGTGCTTCTTTGTTTTATCACTAAGTAGATTTTATTTTCTGTTCTAAGTTGTTCTCTATCTTTAGTTATGGATATGGAACAGGAAACACCAAAAAAATAGGTGTACTTGCTACTCATGGAGATGGGGAACCTCCTAAAACCCTCGATGCTTGTTATGTGAAAGATATTATGCACTACTTTGATAATCCTGAGAAAACCCCATTCAACTATACAATGGGAGTAACGTTGGATCAACGTGAATACTTTAGGTATTATCGCTTGACTCATAAAGGGAAATTGTTAGGGGATCAAATTCATATGTTGCATTGGTATGCTCGGGAGCTATGCTTGAGATATGATTATATTTGTTGCTATAGGATGAAGGCTCCACACCTTCCCTTTTCATGATAATGAAACCTTAGCTTCTTATGCTAATGGCATATATGATTTCTTATGATGTGGAACGAATAGAAGAATTTGTTGCTTTTAAGGGTGCTTATGAAATTGAATCTTTGTTTTTTAAGTATGAAGCTTTTGATGATGATGTTTATAGACAAAATTTTGCCATCCTTAAATATTGCCATAAAATTATAAATACAATTCTGATATTGATATATTTATTGAGAAAGTCTCCGCTGTCCAAGAAGAGACTAATATTTTGCAGGAGTCTATGGAAGAAGAAATTGATGAAACTGTAAGCTCATTGGATTAAAAAGATGAGGAGGAGAGCGAAGAACAAAAGGAGGAAGAGCGGATTAGCTACCCATGCCCACCTTCTAATGAGAGTAACTCTTCAACTCATATATTATTTAATTCCCCTTCATACTTACCAGAGGATGAATGCTATGATAATTGCTATGACCCCTTTGATTCTTTTGAAATATCCCTTTTTGATGAACTTGATGCTTGCTATGCTTGTGGCCAAGATGCCAATATGAATTATGCTTATGGAGATGAACTTGCTATAGTGTTCCTTATGTTAAGAATGAATTTTTTGCTATTGCACCCACACATGATAGTCCTATTATGTTTTTGAATTCTCCAAACTACACTATATTGGAGAAGTTTGTACTTATTAAGGATTACGTTGATGGGTTGCCTTTTATATTTCACATGATAATTTTGATGAGTATAATATGCATGTGCTTGCTGCTCCTACTTGCAATTATTATGAGAGAGTAATTGCATCTCTGCCTCTCTATGTTTCCAACACGATAGAATTGCAAGAAATTGCTTATGCTATGTATTGGCCTTTACTTGATGTGCATGAATTGTTCTTTTATGACATGCCGATGCATAGGAAGAGAGTTAGACTTCGTCATTGCATGATACATGTTGCTTTGTGCACACTACTAAATGCCAAATCATTGTTAATTAAAATTGGCTTTGATATACCTTGGGATCCGGGTGGATTCATTACTTGAGAACTTTATGCCTAGCTTAATGGCTTTAAAGAAAGCGCTGCCAGGGAGACAACTCAAAAGTTTTAGAGAGTCATTTACTTATGTTGAGTGCTTTTATATAGTTTAAAAACAAAACAGAAATATAGAGGGGAACCTAAAAACTTTTCAAAAAGGAAAGTGAAAGTGGGAGAGACGAGCATTGTTGAAGCGGGGGAGCTCCTTGAACTTTGTTCATGCCCATGGAAACTTTGTGAATCTTAATTACATAAATTTTTCAACAAAAATAATTACCCCCTTGTGCAAATCCATTGTATTATATCATACACCAAGATTTTCCTTTAAGATGATTAGATTGCTTGTTGGTATGTACGGTGCAGAAACGGAAACTTTGACTGTAGCGCGTGAATTTTTATTTTTACTGGAATGTCAAAAGCTTCTGAAACTTTTTGCACAGTCTTGCTATACAAAATGTTTATTTTGTTCAATTTTTTTAGAATTTTTGATTCATTGTTTTGCTTGTTTTGATGAAACTATCGATTTTTATCAGTGTTATAAGCCATGGAAAAGTTATGTTACAATAGCTAAAAAGCAAAAACAAAGTATGAATTGGTTTGCAACAATACTTAAAGTAGTGATTTGCTTTATTATGCTAACGTATCTCACGAGGTTTCTATTGAGTTTTGTGTGGACGAAGTGATCAAAGATCGAGGAATTCTTGATATGAGGAGAAGGAGGAGAGGCAAGAGCTCAAGCTTGGGGATTCCCAAGGCCCCCCAAGTAAATATTCAAGGAGACTCAAGCGTCTAAGCTTGGGGATGCCCCGGAAGGCATCCCATCTTTCTTCAACAAGTATTGGTATGTTTTCGTCTTCATTTCATTCATGTGATATGTGTAAATGTTGGAGCGTTATTTGCATTTAGTTTTCACTTTTATTTCATGCACCATGCTGGTATGAGATAGTCCATGGTTGATTTATGGAATGCTCATTTCACTTCACTTATATCTTTTGAGTATGGCTTTATAAAATGCTTCATGTGCTTCACTTATATCTTTGAAGTTTGGATTGCCTATTTCTCTTCACATAGAAAACTGTTATTTTTAGAATGCTCTTTTTCTTCACTTATATTTATTATAGCATGGTATTTTGTAGAAAGAATTAAACTCTCTTGCTTCACTTATACTCCATTTATTTAGAGAGTCAGCAAGAATTGGTCATTTGCATCATTAGTCACAAAATCCTACATGAAACTTATGGATCACCGAATATGATATGTTTGATTCCTTGCAATAGTTTTGCGATATAGAGATGATAATATATGGGAGGTACTAGTAAATGGTTGTGGTTAGTAAGAATATTGGTGTTAAGGTTTGTGATTCCCGAGCATGCATGTATAGTCTCTCGTTATGCTACGAAGTTGGATCATGATTTATTATTGATTGTCTTCCTTATGAGTGGCGGTCGGCGACAAGCGATGGTCTTTTCCTACCAATCTATCCTCCTAGGGGCATGCGTAGTAGTACTTTGCTTTGAGGGCTAATAAACTTTTGCAATAAGTATATGAGTTCTTTATGACTAATGTGAGTCCATGGACTATACACTCTTATCTTTCCGCAATTTGCTAGCCTCTACGGTACCGTGCATTGCCCTTTCTCACCTCGAGAGTCGGTGCAAACTTCGCCGGTGTATCCAAACCCCATGATATGATACGCTCTATCACATGTAAGCCTTATTATATCTTCCTCAAAACAGCCACCATACCTATCTATTATGGCATTTCCATAGCCATTCCGAGATATATTGCCATGCAACTTCCACCGCTTCTATTTTCATGACTTGAGCATTCATTGTCATATTGCTTTGCATTATCGTAAGATAGCTAGCATGATATTTCCATGGATTGTCCATTTTTTGATATCGTTGTTATGCTAGATCATTGCAAAATCCTGGTACACTGCCAGAGGCATTCATATAGAGTCATATTTTGTTATAGGTATCGAGTTGTAATTCTTATTTCTTTTGAGTTATAAGTAAATAGAAGTGTGATGATCATCATCATTCATTATTAGAGCATGTCCCATTGAGGAAAGGTTGATGGAGACTATGATTCCCCCCCCCCCCAAGTCGGGATGAGACTTCGGACAATGAGAGAAAAAAGGAAAAAAAGGAAAAAAAGAAAAAGGAAAAAAAGAATTAGAAAAAAAGAGAGAAGGGGCATTGTTACTATCCTTTACCACACTTGTGCTTCAAAGTAGCACCTTGTTTTTCATATAGAGAGTCTCCTATTTAGTCACTTTCATATACTAGTGGGAACTATTCATTATAGAACTTGGCTTGTATATTTGGATGATGGGTGAAAGATCATGGATGTCGCCTAGAGGGGGGGTGAATAGGCGCTTTAAAATAATTATGATTTAGGCTTGAACAAATGTGGAATAAACCTAGCGGTTAATTTGTCAAGCACAAAACCTACAACAACTAGGCTCACCTATGTGCACCAACAACTTATGCTAAGCAAGATAAACAACTAAGTGATAGCAAGATATATGATAAGAAACAATATGGCTATCGCAAAGTAAAGTGCATAAGTAAAGGGCTCGGGTAAGAGATAACCGAGGCACGCGGAGATGCCGATGTATCCCCAAGTTCACACCCTTGCGGATGCTAATCTCTGTTTGGAGCGGTGTGGAGGCACAATGCTCCCCAAGAAGGCACTAGGGCCACCGTAATCTCCTCACGCCCTCGCACAATGCAAGATGTCGTGATTCCATTAAGGTACCCTTGAGGGCGGTCACCGAACCCGTATAAATGGCAACCCTTGGGGGCGGTCACTGAACCCGTACACTTTGGCAACCCTTGGGGGTGGTCACTGTTACCCGTCAAATTGCTCGGGGCGATCTCCACAACCTGATTGGAGACCCCGACACTTGCCCGGAGCTTTACACCACAATGACTGAGCTCTGAACAACACCAACCGTCTAGGGTGCCAAGGCACCCAAGAGGAACAAGCTCTCGGGTGCCACAACACCCAAGAGTAATATGCTTCTCAAACTTCACTTCCACGTATCACCGTGGAGAACTCAAACCGATGCACCAAATGCAATGGCAAGGGCACACGGAGTGCCCAAGTCCTTCTCTCCCAAATCCCACCAAAGCAACTAATGCTAGGGAGGAAAATGAGAGGAAGAACGAAAGAAGAACACGAAGAACTGCAAGATCTAGATCCAAGGGGTTCCCCTCACTTAGAGGAGGAAGTGATTGGTGGAAACGTGGATCTAGATCTCCTCTCTCTTTTCCCTCAAGAACTAGCAAGAACCATTAGAGGGATTGAGAGTTAGCAAGCTCGAAGAAGGTCAACAATGGGGGAAGAACACGAGCTCAAGAGATAAGGACCATTGGGGAAGAAGATCCCCTTTTATAGGTGAGGAAAAAAATCCAACCGTTATCCTCACAGCCCGCACAGAGCGGTACTACCGCTAGGGTGGTAGAAGCCCTTTGAAAAACAACAGCGAGGAGGCAAAAGGCCAGTAGAACCGCCGGAGCGGTACTACCGCTAGGGATCGCGGTACTACTGCTTGCAAGCAGTACTAAAAAAATACATCCGTGCCTACCACCACGGGACTTGGGATGAGTTTTTGGTCCAGAGCGGTACTACCGCTACTAGTAGACAGCCTGTGCGTTGCCACGGGCTTTGTAAAATTTATACTGGTTGCATATCGAATTTAATATGGACAGAAAAGATAGCCAATAACACAAAAAAATGATTTAAAATCCCCTTCACTTGCAATGTATTTCGATAAAAAATCGACCGTATAATAGAAAGACTTATCATATCTGATTCACAAAATAAAGAAGGGGCTACAAAAACATTGAACTCTTTATTGTGCTCTGCATTACAAATGATAATAACACTTGAATGCCTTTATTATTTATGCTTAAGATATCATCTCACAAAAGCAAGTGTATTGTTATTATCCATTAATTGAAGACAAACACATGGAGTATTTTGTTCCCTTTAAACAAATGTTCGAACAAGTTACAACCAGAAACTCAATTCCATAAAAAAAAGAACTTGATTGCAATATGCAAAAGCCTATATTCTAGAACATGCAATTAACCATTTAGGTACTACTGCAACAAAACACATCTTCTAGAACATGTTACTATCTTGGAGAGGTAAATACATCAATCTTTGATAACATTTATTGTTAAAAAATTGTGTATACATTTATTTGTATTTTTATAATATTGTGATAAATCCATTGATGATTTTCTTCTAGTTTGTTTGAGCGGTGTAACGCCTGATTTGGTGTATCGGTTCAAAAGTAACTCACATAAGACTCAAAAGGAAATGTGTGTTGTAGTGTGAACTCTGACATAAACCGACCGAAGGAAAAGCCTAATTCGGTATACACAGTCGGATTGAGGAGAAAACAAGTCTATAAGATTAGTCCTATCAATTGTTCATTATTCTATTAGCAACTAAAATGGAGAGATGGATAGATATATAGAGAAACAATACCTAATCAGATCCCCCAAACATCGTGAGGCAATATAAAATGTCTGAAAAAATATAGTTCTCTGAAATATTGCAAGGGAGCCCCAAGACATTGACATTCTAAATTGCTTAGAGCTTAAATGCTTAATACAATCATGCTTCTCCATTTTGAGCCAATCCACCTAACGTGGACTACTTCATTAATACATGCAATCATTCTAGATAGCCTGCAAAACAAGAGGTAAAAGTCAGTAAATATTGTACAAATAAATTTTTTAGTTGGACTGAAAGGCTGAAATTAAAAATCAACAAATATATGCAGGGTTATTTCATACTGCTAGTTTATTGGGCAGCATTAATCTCCTTGTCGGCATATAATGTATAATCCAAAATCATATTACCAATTTTGGGGCAACTTTATACTACTTGCGAATATAAAGAATATGATTAACTAACAAATATTGGATTGTAGCAGATGTGAAAAAAATACTTCTATGCTTCAACGAATCATATGGTGTGAGTATCGTCTGAAAGCTTTTAGGATAAATATAAGGATAGAAGGCTGTTTTGTTCAAGGAAACAGAATGACTCTCCTTACACCAAGTCTAAGTTCATCATTATTCATCATTGTTACATGTATAAAACGGGGAAATACACAATGAATAAGAGGAATAAGGATAAAGAGCTGTTAACTTCATCGCACTGTTCATCGCACTGGAGCAGCCACACACTTGTACCCGGCACTACTGCGTGTCAATGCAGATTAGAGAGATATATAGTTTAGGATCTAGAGATGGAAGAAGATACCTGGGCCGACACTGCTCTCGTTGATTCAAAAATCCCTAGGACCATCCCCCAGCAGCGGCCCCACTCATCCTCTTCAAGGCTGCCTACCGCCTCGCGCTACTCCTTTTCTCGCTTATCTCCACCGGCGCTCACCTTTCCGCTGGTGCCATCCGTCATGCCCTTCGTCTGACAACAAAAATAATTTGTTGTGAATATATATTGCCAATTAGGCATGAACAATCATTGCAAACTCAAAATTCGATTACTGTAAAAGAAGGAGCTCGATATCCACAGCCTCGTGCCCATGTCCTCTCCCCACCATGGCCTCATGCCACCCCGCCATGGTCCCGCCCCACAACCAACTTCGTCGGTATCACAGAGATCGATGTCATTGCTGGCGTCCATCCTCGGCGACGACGACCTGGCATGGCTCTAGGCCAAGGCGGTTGCCGAGGCAAAGAATCTCTGCCTGGCCGCCTAGAAGGGCATGCAGCTGGCGGCCAAGCTGCCGTCCAAGCACACTCCACCTGTGGTCTTCCTGCAGGTCGTATTGTGGCTGAAGATACCAAAGATACCAAAGATAAACGCAGAAACTTTAAAAAGATCATCTCAACAAGGTATGCAAGTAATTTCTTTTGGGTGTTTGAATTGCCACATCTTGGGTTTTGTTTTCAGTCCATTATATATTCTAGGGAAAAACTTCATCTCATTTCATAGACCAAATAATATTTAACCACAGGACCAGATTTGCGTAAACTAATTTGCAAGGTTTATTCGATTTTGTGCATGACAAGGGGCAAGTAGAATTTTTTCTGTATGCACTTAGCAAGATTAAAGTAAGAGGCACAAAGTGAATCAAGTGTCTTAACAAGCAATTTAAAAGTGAAAGTAGATAAACAACTTACTAATCCACATAGAAGTGTGTTGAGTATTGAAATTTGATTTGCCGCATTGCAATGGTCCGCTATGGTCCTGCAGTAATATGTGTATGACAGCAAAAGGATCTTCAAATTAGTATGTACACTAACTTATCCATTATAATTCGATATAGTATATGAGATAACTTGAACATCTCTAGAAACCAGTGTGGAAAAAATATAACAGCCAAATCGCACATGTGGATTTTCATATGCACATTCCCAGACGCTACAAACTTGATCAGAGCCGGGAGCAAGGAAATGCATATCACAGTTTCAATGACCGCTAGGAGAACCCTCTCCACATCTGCGTGTTGAGAGACTTGAGATATTAATTTTGCAGGCACTCCACACAAGCACATGCATGTTATGTTAGCAGAGTAGAAGAGCCATCATCTTAAGTTAGGGTATACATTATCATTTTGGGTATGATCAAATGGAAATACCTGCTCATGTCGTCCTTTGATCCACTCATCCAAATCATCCTACAAAGCTCATGCATAATGGTTTAAGAAATAAAGTATATATGCTCAAAGGACGAGATTGATAGCTAACAAATAGTTGATGCTTACAATTAGCTTGTGGTCTCCTCCTCCAACATGTGTTTCCTGTTTGAGTGTTGTGAAAGGTCAGGAGGTCTAGGCAGGTCAAGGCGATGGCCACCTTCAACTTTGGCAATGCAAACCCCCTCTCGATGGCCCTCTCCACAACATCATCCATCCGCGTGTTGAGAGACTTGAGCTATTAATTTTGGAGGCACTCCACACAAGCACATGCATGTTATGTTAGCAGAGTAGAAGAGCCATCATCTTAAGTTAGTGTATACATTATCATTTTGGGTATGATCAAATGGAAATACCTGCTCATGTCGTCCTCTGATCCACTCATCCAAATCATCCTAAAAAGCTCATGCATAATGGTTTAAGAAATAAAGTATATATGCTCAAAGGACAAGATTGATAGCTAACAAATAGTTGATGCTTACAATTAGCTTGTGGTCTCCTCCTCCAACATGTGTTTCCTGTTTGAGCGTTGTTAAAGGTCAAGAGGTCCAGGCAGGTCAAGGCAATGGCCACCTTCGACTTTGGCAATGCAAACCCCCTCTCGGTGGCCCTCTCCACAACATCATCCAACATATTGACATTTAGCTGACTGAAAGGAACTATAGCAAGGAAAGGGGAAATGTATCATTAGATAATTTTTTGGGCCAAATAGCAGAATCTTACTTGATTCATCAAATTACACTGCTAGGTGCTTGCAGAAGAAACAATGGCACGAGGAAAGATTCGTGTATGCATGTGCCTTTAGCAAGCAATAGCAAAAGGCAAAAGAATAATAATAAATAAATGCTCAAATAATAATCTTTGATAGGACGCGCCCTTGGCGCGCCGCCTGAGCGGAAGCTCGGCCACGCCCCTTCCAAGGTATTTTTTTTACTAAGCAATGTGCTTTGACTGACATTTTCAATAGATCAAAGCAGCAGAAATGCAACTTTATCTAGAAGAGAATCACATTGTAGACATTAACAGGTGCAAATGCAAAAGGCAAGTAGTATTATGATCTACAAATCATGTCAAAACAATATCGGTTCCAATTGAAGCAAGCTATTATGAACTCGATGGCTAACCATCAAGCATCGGTAAGGCACCCACCTTCTAGTAAGGCAAAACAATGAAGCAACACGTATGCAGCAGCTACCAAGTAACAACCCATCGAGGCCCCGTCTTGAATTCGAACACCGGCATGGCTGGCAGTGCCGCCTTGTCGAGCCCCCCTCAGCTGGTCCTCTTGTCATCTCGGTCGCGGCGCCAGATCCATCCTTCATGGCGCCCAGGCACACCGCCGTAAATGTCACCACGAGCTCTAGCATCCCGCCGGAGTTGCAGCACTCGCACCCTCCATCCGTTGATGTCACTACTGCCGACAACCTGATGTCGTTGTTCGCTTGTTGTATCTTAATACCAAACAAGGAATGGAAAACGAAATATTAAGCAAATTATTTCATGATTAATTCCAATGCATTGCACGAACAAACATCTGTATAAACAAAGTGGAAAGCAACGGCAAATTATGAGCTTAATAAGTGGCCAGGCACCATGATACTTATTTTGAAAGCAACGACAATAAGATTCTAAATAATGTGCACCCACACAAACAACACACTGCTCATTTCTGAAAAGAAAGCACTACTCACTGTTGGAAAATGACTACCACAAAATTGACAGTGCAGCCGGAGTAGAGACAATAAGGCAATGCTGGAAGGAAAAAAATATTGATCATTGGTAACACGGTTGGTCAAAAGACTGCAATTTAGAGCAGTAGCAAAGCTTAGCTGTAGCCCAAAACAGCAGATCCATACTGATACGGCTGCCCAACATGCAGCAACAGTACCATCAGGCACTCATCTCCCGAGTCCTAATAGCTTTAGAATTGTGGTGTCCGCTATGATAATAAACACAACAAAATACTCATGAGTTGTTGTTTCTCAGATTCTGGAAAAGCGGGTGTGGTGTCCGCTATGATAATAAACACAACAAAATACTCATGAGTTGTTGTTTCTCAGATTCTGGAAAAGCGGGCACAAACTTGCAAGATATCTCGAGAAGAGTCGCTCCCATCATTTTTGCTGCATCATTACCTTTGCTAGAATCACCATCAATAGATAGGCAGACCTGAAAGGTTTTATGATTGTCAAGATTATCACCCAACAAGTAGATTGGTGTAAATGGAAGAATATCAAAAGAACATCAGTGTGGGAACATGGAAGACATAGATCTACAATGTCGCTTGTTCATATTTCTTGATAACAATAGTATTACGCTATTCAATTAAACAAAGAGAAAAAGAACATGCTCTAGATAGTATAACGCTAGCAGCAAGCTATACCCGGCTGGATCTAAGCAATCACACTGGATCGATGGACTAATGATGCATTTATGCTCTCAACCTGTCTGACAAATAATCAGACATTATAATGTACAATACACAGATGGCCATACTTTTTTGTGGAAGTATTAGCATACAAAAGCTAGAGTAAAAGACACGTACGCTGCATTGAAGAAACTATATTCTGGAGATATGTATGCACCATTGTTCATATCATTAAATCAAGTCCAAATGATAAGCCAGACTGACCCTGTAAAGTGTTTACATACCATGACCAGACCCCCGACCACTTCTTTGATGTTCTGAATTTCTAAGCCAACATTTTCACCCACTGCTCTTCTGGTGACCAAGCAAAAGAGTTCAGGACATGTTAGTATAATTGACACTTATTGGCAGCAAGTGAATAATCAAATACATGGTGTAGCTGGTAAATGAACCCTAGATTTTGTATTGGATAATTCAGTAGCATTGAGAAAAATGAAAGCATTGGATACTAAATGATCCTAAATAGTATCTGCAACCTGCAACATCTACAACTATTAATAGTTATCTAATACATCTTGGAATTCATTGAATATGAAGCGATAGAAAAGGATAAAACAAAGCCAGACCTTCATTGAATTGTTAGGAATTATGGCGCAGACTCAGACTGAAGCTTTCTAACAGAAGTAACAAATCTCAACGAATGGCAAGCTGCGCTGAACCAATCAAAAAAGTGTTTTCCTTAACTTTCAATGCCCAAGAAACAATACATGTATATATATGACACTCGCACGAAAGCAAAACTTTCAATCTTGAATTAGGATCAATCCTTGTTGGCCATGAGGATATCACTCAACTTTGAGCTATGTCTGACCCTCCTTGAGTGACATTCCATAGAAATTCCCATACACCTTTGGTCATTTAAACGAGACAGATAATAACACAAACCTCCAAAGAACCAGTGAAACTCCCTTGAGAATAGAGAAACAGGAAGCATGAGAGGCAAAACGAGAGGGAGAGGGCTCAAAGAGAGGATCTTCTCATTGTCACATCAACGACATCCGCTCGAGCCACATCTCGCCAGAATCAGCCAAACGTACACCAATAAAGAAGAAACGATCAACAACATATGTGAAAAGGTCCAACGCCTTGCAAAATTTTGGTAGCTACTTCAGTAGTGAACTATATGTTCTGGTTTCAGAGATAAATGCTAACTTAGTTCCATGGGATGACTCTCAATGCCAAGTTCGGTACTCGCATGGAATTGAAGTCGGAATATACAATATTGTCCAATGGTTGTCCAAAATGCTAGTTCCGGTTCCATGACATACAACACAAATGATACAAGTAAAGCAGGGTTTGAGACAAAATACAGTAATCAAACATAGAAATGCACGGCCTAGAAATATGTAGAAGCATTCATGAAACAAGTAGTACTAAGGCTGGCAGTCTGGCACTATATCATAACCTCACTGAAATCCAATGAAGCAGTACCAAACTTTTGCTTACGGACTTCCAATGAAGCACTTTATTCCAAAATCCCAATATAGGAACTTTTTATAAGATAATAAAATTCTTTTGACAACCAAGCAGCCTCTTCTGTATGCTAACTACGGGTATCAGCAAATCAATACTCATTCCACAAAAGATAAATTGTATACCTCCTTAGAAAAGCACCATATTCAAATATTTACCCAACAAATTTCTAAAATATGCAGGTTGTGACTTGGAAGTAATGCCTGCAAATTCACTTTATCAAGAATCACAAGAGGAGCAGCAAGTCAAGAAACTGTCCTGTACTCTGCAATACCAAGAGGACAGTTAGAAGGTGTGCATTATCTTCACCAGATTATCACTGATGTGAAGATACTCATATGGAGATTAAAAAGAAAATGCATACCCATCCCGATTTCAAGGGTTCGTTCCTCCATGTCGACATTGCCATTTGCAATGACCATGTTTCTGAAATATAAAAGCCTGACATACCAACATCAACAGAGTAGGCTAAGCTAACATAATACATTTCAAATCAAATAAATCCCTAGATGTACACTTGCTTCCGACGATCCCTGCAAATAGAAGGAACACAAATGAGAGATGGAGATACATAAATAGCAAGATCAGGACGAGATTAATGCATCATTATCTTGGGAGCTTGGAGGGAGAGAGGCTGACGGACCAGATCTAGGACTCCACAGGTGCGATAGTAGAAGATGCGCTGTCGTAGTGCGAGGTCGTGAGCAGCGGTTCTTCCTCCTCGACCCCGGCTGCGCACACAACCCAGTTGCTGCCGCACTGATAGGGACAATCTAATCCATCCTCTGCCACGTCATCGTCTTCTGCGCCGCTACTCCTAAACTGGTGATCAAGACTTATCAGGATAACATGATTAATTGAGCACCTAAGTATGACAATATGGTTGTTAGAGATTCAACGAGAGTAAACATATATGGTCTATGTTCTGGAGATAATCGTGTCAGGCAGATAAAACTTGTAGTTAAGTATTATTTTTTATGCATCAGTAAATTACAGGGTTAATATAAGCATTTGATATGGCAAGAAACAATCGTGAACAAGGCTATAAATGTATTGATCGAAGAACCATGTTTATAGATTTCTGAATGAAAGCCGTGGTGATAGAGTGCTTTATAGACGGATTTAGTTCTGCTGCTATCATCTTTAGCTTTGAAGCATATTTAGTAAGTGAATGAAAAGTAAATGAACGTTAAAAATGATCTTTGTAAATTGTAGTTTGAGGCAAGCATATGAAAAGAAAGAAACCTATTCGAATCAAGCTGAAACAAATGTATCTTTTAAGAAGAAGTTGTTTTTGGTTGACATGACAAGATCCACGATATGCACATATATTTTTATTTTGCAACAAAACCAACGCACCATGTAAAGAACTCAGGTAGACACTTTACAAAAAGAGAAGACATGCAGAACTCATTTCATCCCCTTTGTGCGGCAGACATGAATAAAAAATTTAAAATCTTGAACTATGACAGGCATAATGGCTACAGCTAAGCATCATCCATATAATTAATCATGAAGGCAAAATCTAAAACAATGACTAAAGTAGTAGATTACTATAATCCATGGTAAAGGCATTCATGTTAATCAGACAGTAGGTGAAACTAACCCTTAACCTGCAAATAACAAATTCAATGTGGCAATCGATGAGCTAGTGCATGAAAAGCTTTTATAAACTTTTTGATAGAAGCTTCGATGAGAATAGAGTTTGAAGTCCTGTACCAGATGGTTCACGCTGCCGTTTAGTGCAACCGGCGGGCCGTAGCGTGTTGCTGGCGCCGGTCACCAGGGCATTGCAAAGAACACCAATTCAGGATGTGTCCTCTGCAGCTTTCCACCGTTGCCTACCAAGTTAAAGTAAAGAAAGAGAATATTGTGAAACTTTCTAGCCTCGCATTTCCCTCGTAAATCATCATTCTAAGATGAGTGCCAGGTATCAGAAGAGCCAAACATCAATGAGAACAAATCAACAACTATTATAAATCCTTTCAAAATTCCCAAATCACGAACCACATGCCCCAAAACAACCAATCTCCAGTTCTCCACCAAAATCTCTCAGCACATCAAAATTATAAAATCACGTTACCTACATGTTAGGTTACACCTCAGCTTACCATGACAGTATCTTGAACAGGAGATACAGTTTCATATCAACCGATCTTGGCTTCCCTGAACATTGAATTTGCAGCTCTAACTTCTGCAAAGGAATTCAGAGTAGCCTTGTTCATTTTCTGTAAAAGTTTGCCAAGCTACAATCCATTAATTCAATCGGATTTGCACCAATTTATTTGATAGATGACACTATAACAAACACTTTTTTACAAATTATAAAAAATAAAGTTATTTATTTTGTTTTCAAATTTCATATTCCTTTTTAACTTTACTTACTTAGTCACACTTACACTGAATTTTGTTAGTGCACAATAGGGCACTGAACAGTTATGCACAAACTGAAAAAGAGCAAAGCATATACAGTTCTCTCATCAACTGGGTGCCCCAGAATAAGATAAAAAAATGTCATTTTAAAAAAGAAACTGAAATGTTCTGTAACGAGTAGTTACACTAACAATAACGGAGCACAAAAGCATAACTGAATAAATTTAGGAACACCTTAAACTTGTTCCTCCTTTTTTAGGTCTATTTACTCAAATCAGATTTGCACTGAGTTTTAAGTACTATACAACAAACATTTCTCCACAAATTAGAATTTTCAACTTTATTGTTCAGTAACACAGAATTGCACTCAATGCACAACAGGATAAACGATAACAATGCCCTGATATTTTCAATTCTACGCAGAGGAGAACTTTGTAAATACTTCTTCATACATATAATTTGTAGGATAATACTCATTTACTACAGTTTATACTGGAAAGTAAAACGGAAATTGAACAAATATTCAAGAGGAAACAGTTGTGGAACCTAAAGTTAATTCACTGAAAAAGTATGATGTGATGTTGTACACTAACTGATTTCTCTGTTCATCTCCTTGCTTGTACATACTACATAGTATATATTCATAAATTAGATGGAGGAAAAGAAACCGTATACATAATATTGGAAGCCGAAAACAAAATCTACATAATTTCCCATTTATGTACTCTCTTCGCCTTCATCCATGCCACCGCGCTACTGTAAGTTAATTATGATTTAGCTAGCACTAACTCTTGTAGAGAATGGTAATTAACTTATTTAGCTCATTCTTATGTAGTGCAATCTGCCATAACCAACAACGTCAAAACGGAGGATATAACCTTTTAGTAGCAGGAGAACTTGTAGTGCGCCTTTTTCTCCGATATGCATCGTACAGTGCACTTCTCCTAGGCATCATATATATACAGGAAAAAGTAAGATACAAATTAAATGAAATACAGAACAGAGTACAGAAAAATATAGGAATGTCTGAATGTCCATTGCCCGCACCAGCAACTATTGAATATCTGAATCAAAATCAAGAAATTAAACTCATGGGAAAAAATGTAGATCAAGTAGAAAGATTGAAGCGGGGATCATAAGGAGACAAACTGAAAAGAACGGCAAGGTGCCATTATGCAGTTTCTGAGAAGAATACAAATGACCAGATTTCGACAATACATAAGTACCTGAAGTCAAAAGGATATAATTTGTATGAAGATAAGTCTAAGATGTAGCTAAATTTGGTATGTGCTTATAACTGTGATGATACACAGAATCTCTGATTTATAAGGATGTTAGCTAATAATAGAATAAGAGAAACATTATAAACTGAGTACAGAAAGTTTATAAACAGAACCTTATAAACTACTCCCTCGTCCCATAACATAAGGATGTTAGCTAATAATAAGAATAAGAGATAAAAAAATTTCTATTGTAACAGTTTAGCTCAATCCAAAATTGTTTGATTGTTCATTACTCTTGAAGGGGAGCCTTGGCGCAGTGGTAAAGCTGCTACCTTGTGACCATGAGGTCACGGGTTCAAGTCCTGGAAACAGCCTCTTACAGAAATGTAGGGAAAGGCTGCGTACTATAGACCCAAAGTGGTCAGACCCTTCCCCGACCCTGCGCAAGCGGGAGCTACATGCACCGGCTGCCCTTTTTGTTCATTACTCTTGAAGGACAAATTTTCTATTCAAATCAACATAAATTCCTCACTGTATCAAAAAAAGTAAGAAATGCTTTTTTGGGAAAACCTAAACTTATTTGATTTAACCAACTGGAAAAAAGAAGAGGTAAGAGGAAGACAACATACACAAATGAAAAGTTCCAGACAAACGGTTGAATGACTGAGCAGCCATTGAAGAAGATCCCAAGTTCGGATTCAAAACAAAGAAAGCAGGTTCAGCAGCCACTGAACAAGACCCCAAATTCAGGACAGGAGAAGCACGCAACAAACTGACCGCCAAACCAGAGGATTGGCCAGCTGAAACAAAACAATAAATACACATCATGATTAGTATTTATATATGTATAAAAAACAAAAGGAGGGAATGAAAACAAATGCTCACCAGATGAGACAACAGGTCACTTTCCTTGACGAATCTCTCGACGACGCTCCCGCGCTCCACTGGAAAGGATGACATCATCGGGAGTAGACCATCTAATAATAATAAAAAGGATGCAATCAGCCAAGGCCTTTAATCAAACACAATTAGCCAAGGGCTTAGTGAGAGGAGAACACAGTGGGCTTAATCAAAAGAGAACATAGGAGCCCAAAAAACAAGACGCAAATACATTCAGCCAAGGCTTCTAATCATACACAATTGGCCAAAGGCCTAATCAACTGCTACCGCTTGGTGCGGCTGCTACTCGCCTCCTCCCGTCGGTGAAGACGACAAGGCCGGCGGCCACGCACGAAGAAGTGCGGGAGGAGGGGGATGATTCAGGGCCGTGACGGGAGGAGAGAGGAGGTAAATCGGAAACGAGATTGGGAGGGGCTGTGCGCTGTGGCGGCGGTGCAGTGGGGCTGGGAACCCTAGAGCTGGGGGAGAGGAAACGAGAGAGATGGGGGGACGATGCGTGCGTGGGCTGCCTTCCTGGTAGCGTGCCGATGTAAATCCTTGTGCCCGAGGGAGTTTGTAATGCGGCGGGGGAAGGGGTCGTTGGCACGCAGGGCAGCGGCCGCGGTGGGACGTGGGGGCGGCGGCCGTGGCTGGATCTGGGCGCGATGGCCACGGCTGGAGCTGAGGCGGCGGCCGCGGCGGGAGGTGGCGGGGGCGGCCACGACGGGAGGTGGCGGTCGCGGTGCGGAGACGGGTTAGCGTTTGAGGGAGGAAGATGGGGGAGGGGATCGGCGGCGGCTGCGAGGGCGAGGGCAACGGCGAGGGGATCTGGTGTGGTGTCGCTCGAGGGCACCTGGAGGCTTCGCCCGCTCGCTCGCTCGTTCGCACGTTGCCAGTTCAAGACGGGTTTTTTTTCGCTTAGAGGGTACTGAGTAAGCAGAGGTGCGAGGATGACGAAAATAAAACGAACGAAAATAAAACGGAGGTGGGAGGATGACGAAAATAAATCAGCGAAAATAAACCACGCGAACTATTCACCAAATGCTCCATTAGGAGTAGAGATAGGAGCCGCGGTAGTACCGCTCTGCAGCGGTAGTAAAAAATTACATCCACTCCAATTCATGGTAGTACCGCTGCAACCTTTTCAGAACACCAAAACTGCCACAACTTTTGCAAACGGACTCCGAATTCAACGAAACCAAGTTTGTTGGAAAGCTAGCGACAAGGCCTAACACAATCTTGATAGAAATAACAATAAGAATCAAATTAGAAAAGGCCCAAAAGAAAATGGTGAGAACCCTTCCTCGAATAGGACCGGTAAAACCTCCAACACCGAAAACGCAATAGAAGAAGCATGTGAACTCCGTTTTCGATGAATTCGAGCTTGTCAAGAAAATGAACACAAGCTCTAAAATCTAAAAAAAAATACAAATAAGAATTAAGAAAGATGATGCAAGCATGCAATGGTTTGAGCTCTTGACGAACGATACGATCAAGCTAGTCACTTGAGAGCCCCCCTTGATAGTACGGCTATCGATCCTATAACCCGGTCTCCAAACTATCACCATGAGACCGGTAAAATATAAAACCTATCAAGGGCAAACCTTCGCCTTGCACGAAGTCCACTTGAGCTAGATGATGATGATGATCTTGACTCCCTCAAGTTGGACCACCTTTCTTAATAGCGCTCGCTCGACGAAGACTAGTTGATTGCTCCCCCATACTCCACTATGGGTGAGCCACTCTTGGGCACATCTTCACAAGTCGATTGACACCAAAATAGACAGCAAGCTTCAAGCACTTGATCTCTTCATGATGCTCCACTTGAACTTGCACACGACAATCTTGATGACGATCACCACTTGATGTCATCCTCTCCATGGGTTGAGTGATATCTTCCTCTTGGCACAAGCCCATGAACACGTACCTACATAGAACTCTCACATAGACCATGGATTAGTACACAAAGCACAATGGACAATGCTTACCATACCATGGGATCACTTGATCCCTCTCGGTACATCTTCTACGCTTTGTGAGTTGATCAACTTGATTCACTCTTGACTTAATCTTGATCAACCTTGAAACTTTCCAACTCTCTTCATTTGGATGATGTCTTGAAGGTAAACATGAATGATCACACAATCTTCTTCTTCAAGACATGCTTGCAATAAGCTCAACACTCGCATGACCAATCTTTGGATAATTCCTTAATAGCACCTTGGTCAACACATAAACTCCTTGAAACCAACACATGGACTTCAAGAAAATCCTATGGAAAAATTCTTCCAATATAACTCAATGCAACCATTAGTCCATAGAGAATGTCATCAATTACCAAAAGCACACTTGGGGGCACCGCATGTCCTTTCAATCTCCCCCATTTTTGTAATTGATGACAATCATTTTCAAGAGAGTTTATAAAAGGAATTATGCATCACCATGCAATGCAACAACCAATAGTGCATGCGTATGAGATGCAGATGCTAAGGAACAAAACCAAAGCAAGAAGAGATATTTCTCTAAACTTCTCCACAAAACTCTCTGAAACTTCTCCCCCATTGGCATCGATTGCCAAAATGGGAGAAAAGCTTAGAAGGCTAATGTATTGTGTTCCTCCATAAATTGTGTATTTCTCAACAAGAGAGTGGAATGCCATACACATATCCAAAGCTAAATACTTGGAGGAAGACAAACTATATTGAGGCACAAAGATTGTTAAAGAAAGATATGCCACAAAGACAAATCAAAGAGAGACACACGCAATCAAGCAATCAAAAGATACCAATTCAAGCAAGCAAACAAAAGATATCAATTGAACCAACTAGACCAAGGATCCTATGAGCCCCAAGAATAAATGATATTATGATATGAGCAGAGGAGTGTTCTGAAAAAACTAGAGAAGCTCCCCATGATTTGTGCACAAATAAGAATATTCGTATTGGATACAAAGTGCACAAAATAGGATCATAGATCCCCAAAAATCAATAGAAACTTACAACAAGTGCAAGTTAGAACATAGGAGACAAAGCCTAGCACTTGCAACAAACACATGGTTGAGCAACATGTAAAAGAGGCAACTTAAGAATAGGCTCAACCAAAATGATGTGTGTGAGTCATGGCAAAGCACTTGAGAAGACTAAAATAAGGATGAGCATTAAGCATCAACATAGTCTTGGATAAATGAGATACACGGTGCATGACATTCCTCCCCACACAGACCCAACAAGAAAATGGGTTCACAAGCGCACTAAAAATGCAAAATGAATAACCAACATGTGACAACCCATGGTGAAGAAAGAAAAAGAAAGCCTTATCAAGACGAGGGATACCAATTAAGATGGCAAAAGCCTCGTAAAGACAAGCATGAGGAAAATAATCTTCACCACACAAGATTGCATCAAGATGCAACAAGATATAAGATCCGCACTCAAGACAAATCCGCACATATGTAACTTCTCTCAAGTGTATAAGATTCTAGGTAGATGAAGATCATGATGATATCAATCCACAAAGAAGGATGCACACATGAAATAGTTACAAAAATGAAGGAATAAGATATCCACATGGAAGTCATACATATACCAATAAGATATTTGCTTAAAGGCATAGCAAAAGGCTAGATATGGTCTTATTGTATATAAATGAGTTCCAACCACACGAGCATCAAAGACATCACAACTAGCAACAAGAAATCATTGTTGGGATGCTTTGAGAAAGGAAACAAGTATCACAAGAAAGAAAGAATTACATGCCATGTACAACCTACACAAGGTTGATGCAAGAAATGTGTGCATGAAGTAGATGATGATACTTGTTACTGATGTCTACTACACAACCTTCTTCTTGTAGACGTTGTTGGGCCTGCAAGTGCACATGTTTGTAGGACAGTAGCAAATTTCCCTCAAGTGGATGACCTAAGGTTTATCAATCCGTAGGAGGCGTAGGATGAAGATGGTCTCTCTCAAACAACCCTGCAACCAAATAACAAAGAGTATCTTGTGTCCCCAACACACCCAATACAACGGTAAATTGTATAGGTGCACTAGTTCGGCGAAGAGATGGTGATACAAGTGCAATATGGATGGTAGATAAAGGTATTTGTAATCTGAAATTATAAAAACAGCAAGGTAACTAATGATAAAAGTGAGCGTAAACGGTATTGCAATGGTAGGAAACAAGGCCTAAGGTTCATACTTTCACTAGTGCAAGTTCTCTCAATAATAATAACATAGATAGATCATATAACAATCCCTCAACATGCAACAAAGAGTCACTCCAAAGCCACTAATAGCGGAAAACAAATGAAGAGGTTATGGTAGGGTACGAAACCACCTCAAAGTTATTCTTTCGGATCAATCTATTCAAGAGTTTGTACTAGAATAACACCTTAAGACACAAATCAACCAAAACCCTAATGTCACCTAGATACTCCATTGTCACCTCAAGTATCCGTGGGCATGATTATATGATATGCATCACACAATCTCAGATTCATCTATTCAACCAACACAAAGTACTTCAAAGAGTGCCCCAAAGTTTCTACCGGAGAGTCAAGAATGTGTGCCAACCCCTATGCATAGGTTCATGGGTGGAACCCGCAAGTTGGTCACCAAAACATACATCAAGTGGCACATGATATCCCATTGTCACCACAGATAATCACAACAAGACATACGTCAAGTGTTCTCAAATAAAGACTCAATCCGATAAGATAACTTCAAGAGGAAAACTCAATTCATCACAAGAGAGTAGAGGGGGAGAAACATCATAAGATCCAACTACAATAGCAAAGCTCGGGATACATCAAGATCGTGCCATAGAGGGAACACGAGAGAGAACATGAGAAAGAGAGATCAAACACATAGCTACGGGTACATACCCTCAGCCCCGAGGGTGAACTACTCCTTCCTCGTCATGGATAGCACCGGGATGATGTAGATGGCCATCGGTGAAGGATCCCCCCTCCGGTAGGGTGCCGGGAAGGGCTCCCGAGAGGTTTCTGGTGGCTACAGAGGCTTGCGGCGGCAGAACTCCCGATCTATCTTGATTTTTGATGTTTTTAGGGTACGAGGGAATATATAGGCGAAAGAAGTCGGTCGGGGGAGCCTCGAGGGGCCCACAAGAGGGTAGGGCACGCCTAGGGGGGGTGGGCGCGCCCCCCTATCTCGTGGTCTCCTCGAAGATCTTCTGATGTGCACTCCAAGTTCCTGGGATTGGTTCTATTCCAAAAATAACTTTGCCGAAGGTTTCATTCCGTTTGGACTCCGTTTGATATTCCTTTTCTTCGAAATACTGAAACAAGCAATAAAACAGCAATATGGGCTGGGCCTCCAGTTAATAGGTTAGTCCCAAAAGTAATATAAAAGTGTATAATAAAGCCCATAATCATTCAAAACAGATAATATAATAGAATGGAACAATAAAAAATTATAGATACGTTGGAGACGTATCAAGCATCCCCAAGCTTAATTCCTGCTCGTCCTCGAGTAGGTAAATGATAAAAAAACAGAATTTTTGATGTGGAATGCTACCTAGCATAATTCTTAATGTAATTTTCTTTATTGTGGCATGAATGTTTAGATCCAAGTGATTTAAAATAAAAGTTCATATTGATAAAAGAAATAGCAATACTTCAAGCATACTAATAAAAGCAATCATGTCTTCTAAAAATAACATGGCTAAAGAAAGTTCATCCCTACAAAATCATATAGTTAGGCTATGCTTCATTTTCGTCACACAAAGATGTTCCCAAGTTCTATACCCCCAATGACAAGCCAAGCAATTGTTTCGTACTTAAATAATCTCAAACTTTTTCAACCTTCACACAATACAGGAGCGTGAGCCATGGATATAGCACTATGGGTGGAATAGAATAATGATTGGGGATTGTGTGGAGAAGACAAAAAATGAGAAAGTCTCACATTGACGAGGATAATCAACGGGCTATGGAAATGCCCATCAATTGATGTCAACATGAGGAGTAGGATTGCCATGCAACGGATGCACTAGATCTATAAATGAATGAAAGCTCAACAAAATAAAACTAGTGGGTGTGCATCCAACTTGCTTGCTCATGAAGACCTAGGGCATTTGAGGAAGCCCATCGTAGGAATATACAAGCCAAGTTCTATAATGAAAAATTCCCACTAGTATATGAAAATGACAACCTATGAGACTCTCTATATGAAAACATGGTGCTACTTTGAAGCACAATATATGAGACTCAATAAAGAACAAGGTGCTACTTTGAAGCACAAGTGTGGAAAAAGAGATAGTAGCATTGCCCCTTTATTTATTTTCTTTTTTTTCTTTTTCTTTTTTTTCTTTTCCTTTTTTTTCTTTGGTCTTTTTTTGGGCAATGCTCTAATAATGATGATCATCACACTTCTATTGATTACAACACATGAATTACAACTCGAAACTAGAACAAGATATGACTCTATATGAATGCCTCCGCGGTGTACTGGGATGGTGCAATGAATCAAGAGTGACATGTATAAAAAATTATGCATGGTGGCTTTGCCACAAATATGATGTCAACTACATGATCATGCAATGGCAATATGACAAAAGTAATGTATGTCATGATGATGATGAACGGAACGGCGGAAAGTCGCATGGCAATATATCTCGGAATGGCTATGGAAATGCCATAAATAGGTAGGTATGGTGGCTGTTTTGAGGAAGATATAAGGAGGTATATGTGTGATAGTGAAGGAAATATGCCCTAGAGGCAATAATAAAGTTATTATTTATTTCCTTATAATCATGATAAATGTTTATTATTCATGCTAGAATTGTATTTACCGGAAACATAATACATGTGTGAATACATAGACAAACAGAGTGTCACTAGTATGCCTCTACTTGACTAGCTCGTTAATCAAAGATGGTTATGTTTCCTAACCATGAACAATGAGTTGTTATTTGATTAACGAGGTCACATCATTAGTAGAATGATCTGGTTGACATGACCCATTCCATTAGCTTAGCACCCGATCGTTTAGTATGTTGCTATTGCTTTCTTCATGACTTATACATGTTCCTATGACTATGAGATTATGCAACTCCCGTTTACCGGAGGAACACTTTGGGTACTACCAAACGTCACAACGTAACTGGGTGATTATAAAGGAGTACTACAGGTGTCTCCAATGGTCGATGTTGGGTTGGCGTATTTCGAGATTAGGATTTGTCACTCCGATTGTCGGAGAGGTATCTCTGGGCCCTCTCGGTAATACACATCACATAAGCCTTGCAAGCATTACAACTAATATGTTAGTTGTGAGATGATGTATTACGGAACAAGTAAAGAGACTTGCCGGTAACGAGATTGAACTAGGTATTGGATACCGACGATCGAATCTCGGGCAAGTAACATACCGATGACAAAGGGAACAACGTATGTTGTTATGCGGTCTGACCGATAAAGATCTTCGTAGAATATGTAGGAGCCAATATGGGCATCCAGGTCCCGCTATTGGTTATTGACCGGAGACGTCTCTCGGTCATGTCTACATTGTTCTCGAACCCATAGGGTCCGCACGCTTAAGGTTACGATGACAGTTATATTATGAGTTTATGCATTTTGATGTACCGAAGGTTGTTCGGAGTCCCGGATGTGATCACGGACATGACGAGGAGTCTCGAAATGGTCGAGACGTAAAGATTGATATATTGGAAGCCTATATTTGGATATCGGAAGTGTTCCGGGTGAAATCAGGATTTTACCGAAATACCGGGAGGGTTACCGGAACCCCCCGGGAGCTATTTGGGCCATAGTGGGCCTTAGTGGAAAAGAGAAGGGGCTGCCCTAGATGGGCTGCGCGCCCCCCCCCTTCCCCTAGTCCTATTAGGACTAGGAGAGGTGGCCGGCCCCCTCCTCCTCTTTTCCCCTCCGAGGAATCCTAGTTGGACTAGGATTGGAGGGGGAATCCTACTCCCAGAGGGAGTAGGACTCTCCTGCGCCTCCCCCCTTGGCCGGCCAGCCTCCCCTCCTCTCCTCCTTTATATACGGAGGCAGGGGCACCTCTAAACACACAAGTTGACACAAGTTGATCCACATGATCAATTCCTTAGCCGTGTGCGGTGCCCCCTGCCACCATATTCCTCGATAATACTGTAGCGGAGTTTAGGCGAAGCCCTGCTGCTGTAGTTCATCAAGATCGTCACCACGCTGTCGTGCTGACGAAACTCTTCCCCGACACTTTGCTGGATCGGAGTCCGGGGATCGTCATCGAGCTGAACGTGTGCTCGAACTCGGAGGTGCCGTAGTTTCGGTGCTTGATCGGTTGGATCGTGAAGACGTACGACTACTTCCTCTACGTCGTGTCATCGCTTCCGCAGTCGGTCTGCGTTGGGTACGTAGACAACACTCTCCTCTCGTTGCTATGCACCACATGATCCTGTGTGCGCGTAGGAAATTTTTTGAAATTACTACGAAACCCAACAGTGGTATCAGAGCCAGGTTATTGATGTTGATGTTATATGCACGAGTAGAACACAAGTGAGTTGTGGACGATACAAGTCATACTGCCTACCAGCATGTCATATTTTGGTTCGGCGGTATTGTTGGACGAGATGACCCAGACCAACCTTACGCGTACGCTTACGCGAGACCGGTTCCCTCGACGTGCTTTGCACAGAGATGGCTTGCGGGCGACTGTCTCTCCAACTTTAGTTGAACCAAGTATGGCTACGCCCGGTCCTTGCGAAGGTTAAAACGGAGTCTATTTGACAAACTATCGTTGTGGTTTTGATGCGTAGGTGAGATTGGTTCTTACTTAAGCCCGTAGCAGCCACGTAAAAAATTGCAACAACAAAGTAGAGGACGTCTAACTTGTTTTTGCAGGGCATGTTGTGATGTGATATGGTCAAGGCATGATGCTGAATTTTATTGTATGAGATGATCATGTTTTGTAACCAAGTTATCGGCAACTGGCAGGAGCCGTATGGTTGTCGCTTTATTGTATGCAATGCAATCGCGATGTAATGCTTAACTTTATTACTAAACGGTAGTGATAGTCGTGAAAGCATAAGATTGGCGAGACGACAACGATGCTACGATGGAGATCAAGGTGTCGCGCCGGTGACGATGGTGATCATGACGGTGCTTCGGAGATGGAGATCACAAGCACGAGATGATGATGGCCATATCATATCACTTATATTGATTGCATGTGATGTTTATCTTTCTATGCATCTTATCTTGCTTTGATTGACGGTAGCATTATAAGATGATCTCTCATTAAATTATCAAGAAGTGTTCTCCCTGAGTATGCACCGTTGCCAAAGTTCGTCGTGCCCAGACACCACGTGATGATCGGGTGTGATAAGCTCTACGTCCATCTACAACGGGTGCAAGCCAGTTTTTGCACACGCAGAATACTCAGGTTAAACTTGACGAGCCTAGCATATGCAGATATGGCCTCGGAACATGGAGACCGAAAGGTCGAGCGTGAATCATATAGTAGATATGATCAACATAACGATGTTCACCATTGAAAACTACTCCATCTCACGTGATGATCGGTTATGGTTTAGTTGATTTGGATCACGTAATCACTTAGAGGATTAGAGGGATGTCTATCTAAGTGGGAGTTCTTAAGTAATATGATTAATTGAACTTAAATTTATCATGAACTTAGTACCTGATAGTATCTTGCTTGTTTATGTTGATTGTAGATAGATGGCTCGTGCTGTTGTTCCGTTGAATTTTAATGCGTTCCTTGAGAAAGCAAAGTTGAAAGATGATGGTAGCAATTACACGGACTGGGTCCGTAACTTGAGGATTATCCTCATTGCTGCACAGAAGAATTACGTCCTGGAAGCACCGCTGGGTGCCAGGCTTGCTGCTGGAGCAACGCCAGATGTTATGAACGTCTGGCAGAGCAAAGCTGATGACTACTCGATAGTTCAGTGTGCCATGCTTTACGGCTTAGAATCGGGACTTCAACGACGTTTTGAACGTCATGGAGCATATGAGATGTTCCAGGAGTTGAAGTTAATATTTCAAGCAAATGCCCGGATTGAGAGATATGAAGTCTCCAATAAGTTCTATAGCTGCAAGATGGAGGAGAACAGTTCTGTCAGTGAGCATATACTCAAAATGTCTGGGTATAATAATCACCTGATTCAATTGGGAGTTAATCTTCCGGATAATTGCGTCATCGACAGAATTCTCCAATCACTGCCACCAAGCTACAAGAGCTTCGTAATGAACTATAATATGCAAGGGATGAACAAGACTATTCCCGAGCTCTTCGCAATGCTGAAAGCTGCGGAGGTAGAAATCAAGAAGGAGCATCAAGTGTTGATGGTTAACAAGACCACTAGTTTCAAGAAAAAGGGCAAAGGGAAGAAAAAGGGGAACTTCAAGAAGAACGGCAAGCAAGTTGCTGCTCAAGAGAAGAAACCTAAATCTGGACCTAAGCCTGAAACTGAGTGCTTCTACTGCAAGCAGACTGGTCACTGGAAGCGGAACTGCCCCAAGTATTTGGCGGATAAGAAGGATGGCAAGGTGAACAAAGGTATATGTGATATACATGTTATTGATGTGTACCTTACTAGAGCTCGCAGTAGCACCTGGGTATTTGATACTGGTTCTGTTGCTAATATTTGCAACTCGAAACAGGGACTACGGAATAAGCGAGCACTGGCAAAGGACGAGGTGACGATGCGCGTGGGAAACGGTTCCAAAGTCGATGTGATCGCAGTCGGCACGCTACCTCTACATCTACCTTCGGGATTAATATTAGACCTAAGTAATTGTTATTTGGTGCCAGCGTTGAGCATGAACATTATATCTGGATCTTGTTTAATGCGAGACGGTTATTCATTTAAATCAGAGAATAATGGTTGTTCTATTTATATGAGTAATATCTTTTATGGTCATGCACCCTTGAAGAGTGGTCTATTTTTATTGAATCTCGATAGTAGTAATACACATATTCATAATGTTGAAGCCAAAAGATGCAGAGTCGATAATGAAAGTGCAACTTATTTGTGGCACTGTCGTTTAGGTCATATCGGTATAAAGCGCATGAAGAAACTCCATACCGATGGACTTTTGGAACCACTTGATTATGAATCACTTGGTGCTTGCGAACCGTGCCTCTTGGGCAAGATGACTAAAACACCGTTCTCCGGTACTATGGAGAGAGCAACAGATTTGTTGGAAATCATACATACCGATGTATGTGGCCCGATGAATATTGAGGCTCGTGGCGGATATCGTTATTTTCTCACCTTCACAGATGATTTAAGCAGATATGGGTATATTTACTTAATGAAACATAAGTCTGAAACATTTGAAAAGTTCAAAGAATTTCAGAGTGAAGTTGAAAATCATCGTAACAAGAAAATAAAGTTTCTACGATCTGATCGTGGAGGAGAATATTTGAGTTACGAGTTTGGTGTACATTTGAAAAACTGTGGAATAGTTTCGCAACTCACGCCACCCGGAACACCACAACGTAATGGTGTGTCCGAACGTCGTAATCGTACTTTACTAGATATGGTGCGATCTATGATGTCTCTTACTGATTTACCGCTATCATTTTGGGGATATGCTTTAGAGACGGCCGCATTCACGTTAAATAGGGCACCATCAAAATCCGTTGAGACGACGCCTTATGAACTGTGGTTTGGCAAGAAACCAAAGTTGTCGTTTCTTAAAGTTTGGGGCTGCGATGCTTATGTGAAAAAGCTTCAACCTGATAAGCTCGAACCCAAATCGGAGAAATGTGTCTTCATAGGATACCCAAAGGAAACTGTTGGGTACACCTTCTATCACAGATCCGAAGGCAAAACATTCGTTGCTAAGAATGGATCATTTCTAGAGAAGGAGTTTCTCTCGAAAGAAGTGAGTGGGAGGAAAGTAGAACTTGACGAGGTAACTGTACCTGCTACCTTACTGGAAAGTAGTTCATCACAGAAAACTGTTTCAGTGACACCTACACCAGTTAGTGAGGAAGCCAATGATAATGATCATGAAACTTCAGATCAAGATACTACTGAACCGCGTAGATCAACCAGAGTAAGATCCGCACCAGAGTGGTACGGTAATCCTGTTCTGGAGGTCATGCTACTAGATCATGATGAACCTACGAACTATGAAGAAGCGATGGTGAGCCCAGATTCCGTAAAGTGGCTTGAAGCCATGAAATCTGAGATGGGATCCATGTATGAGAACAAAGTATGGACTTTGGTTAACTTGCCCGATGATCGGCAAGCAATTGAGAATAAATGGATTTTTAAGAAGAAGACTGACGCTGATGGTAATGTTACTGTCTACAAAGCTCGACTTGTCGCAAAAGGTTTTCGGCAAGTTCAAGGAATTGACTACGATGAGACCTTCTCACCCGTAGCGATGCTTAAGTCCGTCCGAATCATGTTAGCAATTGCCGCATTTTATGATTATGAAATTTGGCAAATGGATGTCAAAACTGCATTCCTGAATGGATTTCTGGAAGAAGAGTTGTATATGATGCAACCAGAAGGTTTTGTCGATCCAAAGGGAGCTAACAAAGTGTGCAAGCTCCAGCGATCCATTTATGGACTGGTGCAAGCCTCTCGGAGTTGGAATAAACGTTTTGATAGTGTGATCAAAGCATTTGGTTTTATACAGACTTTCGGAGAAGCCTGTATTTACAAGAAAGTGAGTGGGAGCTCTGTAGCATTTCTGATATTATATGTGGATGACATATTACTGATTGGAAATGATATAGAATTTCTGGATAGCATAAAGTGATACTTGAATACAAGTTTTTCAATGAAAGACCTCGGTGAAGCTGCTTACATATTAGGCATTAAGATCTATAGAGATAGATCAAGACGCTTAATTGGACTTTCACAAAGCACATACCTTGACAAAATTTTGAAGAAGTTCAAAATGGATCAAGCGAAGAAAGGGTTCTTGCCTGTGTTACAAGGTGTGAAATTGAGTAAGACTCAATGCCCGACCACTGCAGAAGATAGAGAGAATATGAAAGATGTTCCCTATGCATCAGCCATAGGCTCTATCATGTATGCAATGCTGTGTACCAGACCTGATGTGTGCCTTGCTATAAGTTTAGCAGGGAGGTACCAAAGTAATACAGGAATGGATCACTGGACAGCTGTCAAGAACATCCTGAAATACCTGAAAAGGACTAAGGATATGTTTCTCGTATATGGAAGTGACAAAGAGCTCATCGTAAAAGGTTACGTTGATGCAAGCTTTGACACTGATCCGGACGATTCTAAATCGCAAACCGGATACGTGTTTACATTAAACGGTGGAGCTGTCAGTTGGTGCAGTTCTAAACAAAGCGTCGTAGCGGGATCTACATGTGAAGCGGAATACATAGCTGCTTCGGAAGCAGCAAATGAAGGAGTCTGGATGAAGGAGTTCATATCCGATCTAGGTGTCATACCTAGTGCATCGGGTCCAATGAAAATCTTTTGTGACAATACTGGTGCAATTGCCTTGGCAAAGGAATCCAGATTTCACAAAAGGACCAAACACATCAAGAGACGCTTCAACTCCATCCGGGATCTAGTCCAGGTGGGAGACATAGAGATTTGCAAGATACATACGGATCTGAATATTGCAGACCCATTGACTAAGCCTCTTCCACGAGCAAAACATGATCAGCACCAAAGCTCCATGGGTGTTAGATTCATTACAGTGTAATCTAGATTATTGACTCTAGTGCAAGTGGGAGACTGAAGGAAATATGCCCTAGAGGCAATAATAAAGTTATTATTTATTTCCTTATAATCATGATAAATGTTTATTATTCATGCTAGAATTGTATTTACCGGAAACATAATACATGTGTGAATACATAGACAAACAAAGTGTCACTAGTATGCCTCTACTTGACTAGCTCGTTAATCAAAGATGGTTATGTTTCCTAACCATGAACAATGAGTTGTTATTTGATTAACGAGGTCACATCATTAGTAGAATGATTTGATTGACATGACCCATTCCATTAGCTTAGCACCCGATCGTTTAGTATGTTGCTATTGCTTTCTTCATGACTTATACATGTTCCTATGACTATGAGATTATGCAACTCCCGTTTACCGGAGGAACACTTTGGGTACTACCAAACGTCACAACGTAACTGGGTGATTATAAAGGAGTACTACAGGTGTCTCCAATGGTCGATGTTGGGTTGGCGTATTTCGAGATTAGGATTTGTCACTCCGATTGTCGGAGAGGTATCTCTGGGCCCTCTCGGTAATACACATCACATAAGCCTTGCAAGCATTACAACTAAATATGTTAGTTGTGAGATGATGTATTACGGAACGAGTAAAGAGACTTGCCGGTAACGAGATTGAACTAGGTATTGGATACCGACGATCGAATCTCGGGCAAGTAACATACCGATGACAAAGGGAACAACATATGTTGTTATGCGGTCTGACCGATAAAGATCTTCGTAGAATATGTAGGAGCCAATATGGGCATCCAGGTCCCGCTATTGGTTATTGACCGGAGACGTGTCTCGGTCATGTCTACATATTTCTCGAACCCGTAGGGTCCGCACGCTTAAGGTTACGATGACAGTTATATTATGAGTTTATGCATTTTGATGTACCGAAGGTTGTTCGGAGTCCCGGATGTGATCACGGACATGACGAGGAGTCTCGAAATGGTCGAGACGTAAAGATTGATATATTGGAAGCCTATATTTGGATATCGGAAGTGTTCCGGGTGAAATCGGGATTTTACCGGAATACCGGGAGGGTTACCGGAACCCCCCGGGAGCTATTTGGGCCATAGTGGGCCTTAGTGGAAAAGAGAAGGGGCTGCCCTAGATGGGCTGCGCGCCCCCCCTTCCCCTAGTCCTATTAGGACTAGGAGAGGTGGCCGGCCCCCTCCTCCTCTTTTCCCCTCCGAGGAATCCTAGTTGGACTAGGATTGGAGGGGGAATCCTACTCCCAGAGGGAGTAGGACTCTCCTGCGCCTCCCCCCCTTGGCCGGCCAGCCTCCCCTCCTCTCCTCCTTTATATACGGAGGCAGGGGCACCTCTAAACACACAAGTTGACACACGTGATCAATTCCTTAGCCGTGTGCGGTGCCCCCTGCCACCATATTCCTCGATAATAGTGTAGCGGAGTTTAGGCGAAGCCCTGCTGCTGTAGTTCATCAAGATCGTCACCACGCCGTCGTGCTGACGAAACTCTTCCCCGACACTTTGCTGGATCGGAGTCCGGGGATCGTCATCGAGCTGAACGTGTGCTCGAACTCGGAGGTGCCGTAGTTTCGGTGCTTGATCGGTTAGATCGTGAAGACGTACGACTACTTCCTCTACGTCGTGTCATCGCTTCCGCAGTCGGTCTACGTTGGGTACGTAGACAACACTCTCCTCTCGTTGCTATGCATCACATGATCCTGTGTGCGCGTAGGAAAATTTTTGAAATTACTACGAAACCCAACAGATAGAGCGTATCATATCACGGGGTTTGGATGCACCAGTGAAGTTTGCACCAACTCTCAAGGTGAGAAAGGGCAATTCACGGTACCAAAGAGGCTAGCAATGATGGAAGGTAAAAGTGCGTATAATCCATGGACTCAACACTAGTCAAAATAACTCATATACTTATTGCAAAAGTTTAGAAGTCATCAAAAACCAAGCACTACGCACATGCTCCTAGGGGGATAGATTGGTAGGAAAAGACCATCGCTCGTCCCCGACCGCCACTCATAAGGATGCACAAGCCAGGTACACTTCATGTTACACAACTTTAACCATACGTGCATGCTACGGGACTTGCTAACTTCAAAACAAGCATTCTTTAAATTCATAATCATCCAACTAGCATGACTTTAATATCACTACCTCCCTATCTCAAAACAATTATCAAGTATCAAGTTGATCATAACATCCAATTCACTTCTATGATAGTTTTCATTCAAATTACCATGCTGTTTAAGACTCTCAAAATAATATAAGTGAATCATGAGAGTTCATTAATTTCTACAAAATAAAACCACCGCCATGCTCTAAAAAGATATAAGTGAAGTACTAGAGCAAACGGCAAACTACTCCGAAAGATATAAGTGAAGATCAATGAGTAGCTAAATAATTATGTAACTATGTGAAGACTCTCTCTCATTAAATAATTCCAGATCTTGGCATTTTATTCAAACATCAAGCAAAGCAAAACAAAATGATATTGCAAGGATAGCACGACTCATGTGAAGAAGCAAAAACTTAGGTTCAACCGATACTAACCGTTAATTGTTGAAGAAGAAAGGTGGGATGCCTATCGGGGCATCCCCAAGCTTAGATGCTTGAGACTTCTTGAAATATTATCTTGGGGTGCCTTGGGCATCCCCAATCTTTAACTTTTGTGTCTCCTTAATTCCTTTTATATCACGGTTTCCTAAATCTCGAAAGCTTTATTCACACCAAACTCAACAAGAACTCGTGAGATAAGTTAGTATAAAACAATGCAAAAACCTTATCATATTCTACTGTAACAAATTACTAACATTATTATTAAACATTGCATACTAAATGTCTCTGCATATTTAATACTCCTATCCTCAAATAGAATCATTAAATAAGCAAGCATATGCAAACAATGCAAACATAACAGCAATCTGCCAAAACAGTACATTATGTAAAGAATGCAAGAGTATCAATACTTCCCTAACTCCAAAAATTATAATAAAAATACTACGCTTTAAAATATTTATCAGAGCTCATTATGCAAAAATATTCAACATTATATCACTCTCTGACTTTTCTAGGGAATTTTCGCAACAGCAGTAAACTTTCTGTTTTCAAAAAGCAACATGTATACTAGCAAAATAAGCATAGTAAAGGCTATCCTTGACATTTTTATTGAAAATAAAGATGCAAAACATTAATCCAAATAACATCAAGCAAATACTAACAAAAGAAATTGACGCTCCAAGCAAAACACATATCATGTGGTGAATAAAAATATAGCTCCAAGTAAAGTTACCGATGAACGAAGACGAAAGAGGGGATGCCTTCCGGGGCATCCCCAAGCTTAGGCTCTTGGTTGTCCTTGGATATTACCTTGGGGTGCCTTGGGCATCCCCAAGCTTAGGCTCTTACCACTCCTTATTCCATAGTCCATCGAATCCTTATCCAAAACTTGAAAACTTCAACCACACAAAACTCAACACAAAACTCTTAAGCTCCGTTAGTATAAGAAAATAAATCACCACTTAGGTACTGTAATGAACTCATTCTAAATTCATATTGGTGTTAAACCTACTGTATTCCAAGTTATCTATGGTTCATACCCTTACATACTAGCCATAGATGCATCAAAATAAGTAAACAACACAATGAAAACAGAATCTGTCAAAAATAGAACAGTCTTTAGTAATCTGTATCAAACGTATACTTCTGGAACCCCAAAAATTATGAAATAAATTGGTGTACCTGAGTAATTTGTCTATTAATCATATGCAAAATGAATCAACCTAAAAGAACTCTCCTGTAAAAAATGGCAGCTAATCTCGTGAGCGCTAAAGTTTTTGTTTTTTACAGCAAGATCATAAAGACTTCACCCAAGTCTTCCCAAAGGCTCTACTTGGCACTTTATTGAAACAAAAGCTATAAAACATGGTTACTACAGTAACATAATAATGTTAACACACAAAAACATTAAGGATAAATATTGGGTTGTCTCCCAACAAGCGCTTTTCTTTAATGCCTTTCTAGCTAGGCATGATGATGGCAATGATGCTCACATAAAGGATAAGAATTGAAACATAATGGGAGCATCATGAAGAATATGACTAGCACATTTAAGTCTAACCCACTTCCTATGCATAGGGATTTTGTGATCAAATAACTTATGGGAACAATAATAAACTAGCATAGGAAGGCAAAACAAGCATAGCTTCAAGATTTTCAACACATAGAGAGGAAACTTAATATTATTGCAATTCCTACAAGCATATGTTCCTCCCTCATAATATTTTTCAGTAGCATCATGAATGAATTCAACAATATAACCAGCACCTAAAGCGTTCTTTTCATGATCTACAAGCATTGAAATTTTACTACTCTCCACATAAGCAATTTTCTTCTCATGAATAATAGTGGGAGCAAACTCAACAAAATAATTATCATGTGAGGCATAATCCAATTGAAAACTAAAATCATGATGACAAGTTTCATGGTTATCATTATTCTTAATAGCGTACAAGTCATCACAATAATCATCATAGATAGCAACTTTGTTCTCATAATCAATTGGAACCTCTTCCGAAATAGTGGAATCATCACTAAATAAAGTTGACACTCTTCCAAATCCACTTTCATATTCATCACAATAAGATTCAACATCCTCCAAAATAGTGGGATCAATATTACCTAGTTGACACTCTTGCAAACCCACTTTCATCAATATAATCATCGTAAATAGGAGGCATGCTTTCATCATAATAAATATTCTCATCAAAACTTGGGGGACAAAAAATATCATATTCATCAAACATAGCATCCCCAAGCTTGTGGCTTTGCATATCATTAGCATCATGGGTATTCATGGAATTCATACTAACAACATTGCAATCATGCTCATAATTCAAAGATTTAGTGAAAAACATTTTATAGATTTCTTCTTCTAGCATTTGAGCACAATTTTCCTTACCATCATTCTCACGAAAGATATTAAAAAGATGAAGCGTATGAGACAAACTCAATTCCATTTTTTTGTAGTTTTCTTTTATAGAATAAACTAGTGATAAAACAAGAAACTAAAAGACTCAATTGCAAGATCTAAAGATATACCTTCAAGCACTCACCTCCCCGGCAACGACGCTAGAAAAGAGCTTGATGTCTACTACACAACTTTCTTCTTGTAGACGTTGTTGGGCCTGCAAGTGCACAGGTTTGTAGGACAGTAGCAAATTTCCCTCAAGTGGATGACCTAAGGTTTATCAATCCGTAGGAGGCGTAGGATGAAGATGGTCTCTCTCAAACAACCATGCAACCAAATAACAAAGAGTCTCTTGTGTCCCCAACACACCCAATACAATGGTAAATTGTATAGGTGCACTAGTTCGGCAAAGAGATGGTGATACAAGTGCAATATGGATGGTAGATAAAGGTATTTGTAATCTGAAATTATAAAAACAGCAAGGTAACTAATGATAAAAGTGAGCGTAAACGATATTGCAATGGTAGGAAACAAGGCCTAAGGTTCATACTTTCACTAGTGCAAGTTCTCTCAACAATAATAACATAGATAGATCATATAACAATCCCTCAACATGCAACAAAGAGTCATTCCAAAGCCACTAATAGCGGGGAACAAATGAGAAGATTATGGTAGGGTACGAAACCACCTCAAAGTTATTCTTTCAGATCAATCTATTCAAGAGTTCGTACTAGAATAACACCTTAAGACACAAATCAACCAAAACCCTAATGTCACCTAGATACTCCATTGTCACCTCAAGTATCCGTGGGCATGATTATACGATATGCATCACACAATCTCAGATTCATCTATTCAACCAACACAAAGTACTTCAAAGAGTGACCCAAAGTTTCTACCGGAGAGTCAAGAACGTGTGCCAACCCCTATGCATAGGTTCATGGGCGGAACCCGCAAGTTGGTCACCAAAACATACATCAAGTGGCACATGATATCCCATTGTCACCACAGATAATCACGGCAAGACATACATCAAGTGTTCTCAAATAAAGACTCAATCCGATAAGATAACTTCAAGAGGAAAACTCAATTCATCACAAGAGAGTAGAGGGGGAGAAACATCATAAGATCCAACTACAATAGCAAAGCTCGGGATACATCAAGATCGTGCCATAGAGGGAACACGAGAGAGAACACGAGAAAGAGAGATCAAACACATAGCTACTGGTACATACCCTTAGCCCCGAGGGTGAACTACTCCCTCCTCGTCATGGATAGCACCAGGATGATGAAGATGGCCACCGGTGAAGGATCCCCCCTCCGGTAGGGTGCCGGGAAAGGCTCCCGAGAGGTTTCTGGTGGCTACAGAGGCTTGCGGCGGCGAAACTCCCGATCTATCTTGATTTTCGATGTTGTTAGGGTACGAGGGAATATATAGGCGAAAGAAGTCGGTCGGGGGAGCCTCGAGGGGCCCAAGAGAGGGTAGGGCGCGCCCAGGGGGGTGGGTGCCCCCCTATCTTGTGGCCTCCTTGAAGATCTTCTGACGTGCACTCCAAGTTCCTGGGATTGGTTCTGTTCCAAAAACAACTTTGCCAAAGGTTTCATTCCGTTTGGACTCCGTTTGATATTCCTTTTCTTCGAAATACTGAAACAGGCAATAAAACAGCAATATGGGCTGGGCCTCCGGTTAACAGGTTAGTCCCAAAAGTAATATAAAAGTGTATAATAAAGCCCATAATCATTCAAAACAGATAATATAATAGAATGGAACAATCAAAAATTATAGATACGTTGGAGACGTATCAGTTACCGAGATACCATTGGAAGGATGTAGTAGATACCAATTGAAGGTAGATAGTAGTTCATTGATCATCCTAGCTTGACTCCAATAAGAACATGGTGACAACACCTTCCTTGTGAGTGAGCCGAGCATCCAATGCATCTCCAAATGTTCCTACAAGAACAACACAAACTAAACGGTACCCAAACTCATTGGGACCAAATAGTTAGAAACACCAATACATAGGACAAACTCCACATAAATATGTGCATATAGATATGAAAATGAATTTCATGCACATCTCATCCAATTTGAGACTTGGTGGAGTTTCTCCTATATATTGGGTCAAAGAAAGAAAGCATGCTAAATAAAATACATGAAGTAAATATGCATGCTCAAAACTTTCAAGGACCGAACCCAAAAGAAAAAGAAATAACAAGAGAAAATAGGATACCAAATGGAGAAATCATCACTTGGAAGTTATCATTAAAAGATACATCAAGGAATGATATATCCATTGATACACACATAAAGAAAGATATCAAACTCCCAAAAGAGAGAATGGTTCCAAACACACCAAGCCCTCTACAAAGTTTCATGATGGCACAAGTACCAAAAAGAATGACTTGCCTTCCACCAAAACACACTTGATAAGGATCACAAGAAGAGTGTTCTAAAGAAAATAGGATAGCTCCCCCACGAGTTGTGCATTATAGAGAAATTGCATTTGAATACAAAATGCACAAGGTGAGATCACCACTTTCACTATATCTAGAAAACACTAGACAAGAACAAGAAAATAGCAAGATCCGCAAGTGGTATGGAAGACAAGGGAGTTGACACGATCCTTGGCAAGAGATAAGGCAAATAAAAACAAAAACCAATGTAAATATAATCAATAAATTCTACCACAGATAAGTGACTACCAATTGTCAAAAGACAAGAAGTATTTGGAAATAATTCCCGGTGGTAGATAACAAGGATATCCAGCATCATCTTCACAACAAACACAAGCAAATTGCAACTTGTAGAGCTAACATGTCACCTAGGAACAACATAATTAATAACATCAACTCTAAGTGACAATATCTCAAATGTACACATTTTCTAGGCTTGTAATATGCACATAGCATATTACTCCCCCATAATGTGATACCAAAGAAAACTTAACAAGAGGCAATAAGATGATCCAACGAGAGATAATCAATGGACCTTTTAGAATTTGAATTTCTCAAGAGAGATATACCACCTAGCGACTAGATAATCTTGTAATATCAATACTAGATGGTATTCCTCATGTACACACATTTATAGGATTGTGAGGTGCACAAAGCACATCACTCCCCCAAAATGGGATGTTCCATTAATCTCTCACACGAGCCAACTAGGATACAAACAAGAAGCATAAAGGCTCAACGCACAACACACACGTACATGATGTGCAAACCAACACACACATACTTGATTGCTCAAGATAAGCAAGTTGGAAGCACAACATATACAAACACATGCAAGGAACAAAACCAAAACATGCAAGGGGGCAAGTAACTTTCAATGTAAATAAATTAAGTACAAGTTACCACAAGGAGGCACATTGGATATAAGATAGAAACTTGATAATCCAATTGACTTGGCTTGAGACAATAAGAATGATGAAGTCCCCTTAATTCTTCATAATGTAGCCAAGTCTCCAATGCCCTCCAACAACATCTATTGATCAAGTTTGAGCTAGTTGGTCCCCAACCAAGTTGGGTCCTAAGAGATTAGTCCCAATAGGCTTGGCTAACCAAATGTTTCTTTTCTTGACACCACTTTGAGTACTAACAACTTTGGCAAACACATTGCCAACCTTATCCTTCCTAAGATAATAGATATCATCAATAATAATTGGGTTGGATAAGTTACCACTAGTGCATGAAGAAGCGAGGTGACCTTTCTCACGACATAGGTAGCAACGTCTACTCTTCACTTTCTTCTCACTTGATTTCTCAGCTTGAGAAGCATTAGCTTGAGTTTTCTTGGGAAGAGGCCTTTCTTCAACTTGAGGTTGAGTATAAGAGGGAACACTAATGGGCTTCTTCTTCAATGGGCAAGATATAACATGATGCCCTTCTACTTTGCACTTGAGGCAAACAATCTTGGCCGAATTCTTGATTTGTTCTTGGCCATTCTTTTTGTTCGTCTTGGACTTCTTCTTCTTATTGGAGTTGAATCCAAGTCCACCTTTGTCATTGGGGGATTTTTGCACACTTAAGATATTGTTGAGTGTGGATTTCCCTTCATGACTCTTTTCCAAGTCTTTATTCAAGGAAGTGACTTGGGCCTTGAGCTCTTTGATTTCCTCTACATGGTTAGTCTCAACACAAGTACTAGAGGAAGTATAAGCTTCATCGTTAGAACAACAAGGCAAGGAAAGCAATTCATCACAAGAAGTACCAACATTATGAGTAGATGAATTACAAGGACTAGCACATGGCAATATAGTATTTTGACTAGAAGTAGTGCTAGTATCCACATGAGGCTCACTAGATGTTACCTTAGCAATCATGGCCTCATTAGCTATCTTTAGCACATTATGGGATACTAAAAGATCATCATGAGAGCTTGAGAGCTTTTCATGACTTTCTTCCAATTTCCCATTATTGCTAGATAGCACCTCAAGTTGAGCCCGTAGCTCAACATTCTCCTTCAAAATGGATGCTTCACAAGTAATAGAATTAGTAGCACAAGCATAATCATTTACAACAATAGGAGAGGACAACTTGGCAAGCTCTTTTAAATAAGAAGCTTTAAGTTGAGCATGAGACTCGGTGAGTTCGATGAGCTCACTCTTAATGACCCTAGAGCCATTTTTGAGGTGCTCAAAGTCCTCAAGGAGTCTAGCATGAGCAACTTCAAGCTTAGCATTTTTAGTTTTGAAATCACTGGCTACCTCAAGAGCTCTATCATGAGATTCCCTCACTCTAGATAATTCTAGAGCAAAAGTCTCCTCAAGAGATTCGAAGGTGGTTTGTTCATGTTCAAGAGCTTAAGATAGCTCCGCAATCTCATTTGCGTAATCACGCTCATGAGCTTCCATTTTATCAATGGTGACCTCATGCTCCTCTAGATGAGATTCCAACTCCTCAATGTATTTCTTGCCCTCAATGGCAATAGACATGATTTCCATGAAGTTGGAACGAGCAAGTTTATTTTTGTGAAGAGCTTTAAAAATCATTTCCCCCTTAATTTTTAAGGAAGCAATATTATCATTCTCTTCATCATTATCCTCATCATCATTAACATTAACATCATCATCAAGCGACATATTGGGGTTCAAAGTAGGAGATACCTTTGACTCCTTAGCCATAAGGCAAAAAGAAATAGATGATGCTGTAGGATCCCTTGAGGCACCATTCAAGACCACATCTTGTTCCATGGAGTGTTGTGTTTCCTCTACATTGTTAGCACAACAACTAGAGGAAATACAAGCATTTTTATCATGGCAACAAGACATAGCAAGCATATCATCATGATATTTGAGCAAGCAATTTCTACATGATATGCAAGGACTATAAACACAAGCATGTGAACCATGTAAGGTGCTCGAAGTGTTAAAGTCCAAAGAAGGACCATTGCAATAAGATAGTAATGAAGGATCACCAAGAACAAGCACACTATCATCATTGCAATGACCAATACTACTCACCCTAGCATTACCTTGTGGCAATCCACATGTAGGTGAAGTAGAGGAAGTTGAGAAGGCAACACGGCCGGAGGTGGAGGGAGAAAAATCATCCCCACAAATCTTGGACACACCATATTTATCTTGAAGCTTTGTCCACAACTCATGAGCATCCCAGAACGACATGAGTTGAAATATAACTACATTGCTCAGAGCATCAAAAAGCACATTAGAAGATTAAGCATTGAGATAAGAGTTTTTCTCATCCTTTAAAGATAATATTTGGGGATCCTTTGGAGGAGAAAAACCCATGTCTACAAATCGCTCTAAATTTGGGTCCATGGCCCTAAAGAGATTAAGCATGCGAATTACCTAAACATCAAAATTTGTGCCATCGAAACTAAGAGTGTTAGAGAATCCTAAGCACCTAGTCGACATCCTTACTCTCTAGGCAGTTAAGCCCTATAAAGAGAGATGAGGCTCTGATACCAATTGAAAGATCGTGGATGTTTCCTAGAGGGGGGGGGGTGAATAGGTGCTTTAAAATAATTATGATTTAGGCTTGAACAAATGCGGAATAAACCTAGCGGTTAATTTGTCAAGCACAAAACCTACAACAACTAGGCTCACCTATGTGAACCAACAACTTATGCTAAGCAAGATAAACAACTAAGTGATAGCAAGATATATGACAAGAAACAATATGGCTATCACAAAGTAAAGTGCATAAGTAAAGGGCTCGGGTAAGAGATAACCGAGGCACGCGGAGACGATGATGTATCCCCAAGTTCACACCCTTGCGGATGCTAATCTCCGTTTAGAGCGGTGTTGAGGCACAATGCTCCCCAAGAAGCCACTAGGGCCACCGTAATCTCCTCACGCCCTCGCACAATGCAAGATGCCGTGATTCCACTAAGGGACCCTTGAGGGAGGTCACCGAACCCGTATAAATGGCAACCCTTAGGGGCGGTCACCGAACCCGTACACTTTGGCAACCCTTGGGGGCGGTCACCAGTACCCGTCAAATTGCTTGGAGCGATCTCCACAACCTAATTGGAGACCCCAAAACTTGCCCAGAGCTTTACACCATAATGATTGAGCTCCGAACAACACCAATCGTCTAGGGCGCCAAGGCACCCAAGAGGAACAATCTCTCGGGTGCTCAAACATCCAAGAGTAATAAGCTTCTCAAACTTCACTTCCACGTATCACCGTGGAGAACTCAAATCGATGCACCAAATGCAATGGCAAGGGCACACACTACAAAAAAAATACACTTCCGTGATGATACATGTTTGTCACAGTAGGTCGCGTTTTTTGTCATGCATGTACATCCATGAAGATTTTATGACAGAATCAAGATAGTCATACCTGTGCTGTCGCAGAAGTGTTCCATGACATTACCAAAATTATCATCACGAAAGTGTCCACTTCCATGACAATAAATCGCGCATCACAGAAGTGCTTTCGTCAAGGGTTACCGACACGTGGCATCCACCGTAACGGAACGTCGTTAAGCTATCGGGTCCGGTTTTGGATCCGGTAACCCGTTAACAACCCGAACCAATGGGGATTTTCCTCGTGTAAAATCATCATTGGCTGCAGGAAACATGTGTTGCCTCACCGTTGGGACAGATGTCATCCACTCATTGGACAGGAGGCGCCTATGATAGGTCGACACGTGGCACGGCCCAATAGTGGCCCATTCTGGTGAAAAAGGCCGGCCCAGTAAAAATTAGCAGGCTGGCCCATATAAGGCCTACTTGTGTCAGGTCCATTTAAGCCCACGGCCCATACGAGATGTGCCAATTCGGCCCGTCAACGGCCTGTTAAAGATTTGACACCATTACAGCCCATCATCAGTTCGAGCCTGTTAACAGCCCGCTATATATTTGGGCTCAATATCGGCCCGATGAGATTTTGGCCTGTTAACGGCCCATTTAATGGATGGGCTAATTTTTAGGATGTACATCTTTCAGCCTTTTAGCGAGCCATTTAAATGTTGGGCTAATTTCCGGCCCGGTGTGTCTTTCAGCCTGTTGACGGCCCATAAATCTGATGGGCCATTTGTAGTCGGACCTGAGTTTTGGCCTTTTAGCGGCCCATTTAAGTGTTGGGCCAATTTCTGGCCCGATGTCACTTTCAGCCTGTTTACGGCCCATAAATCAGTTGGGCCATTTGTAGTCGGACCTGAGTTTTGGCCTTTTAGCGACCCATTTAAGTGTTGGGCCAATTCCCGGCCCTGTGTGCCTTTCGGCCTGTTAACGGACCATAAATGAGCTCGACCATTTGTAGTCGGACCTTAGTTTTGGCCTTTTAACAGCCCATGCCCGTCATGGTCCAATACCAGCCCGGTTTCTCTTTCGGCCTGCTAAAGGCCCACAACACAGTTGGGCCATTTACAATACGACCTGACTTTCGGCCTCTTAGCGGCCCATGCTCTTCATGGTCCAGTACAAGCCCGCTGTCTCTTTCGGCCTGCTAAAGGCCTACAGTATAGTTGGGCCATATGTAGCCCAAACTTGGTAATGACATGTTAACGGCCCATGAAGTAAATTGGGGCCACCTATTGCCCGCTTCGATGTCGGCCTGTTAACGACCCGAGAGGTAAGAGGGCCGACCATTAACTTTCGGCCTAGTAACGGCCCATTAACTTAATGGGCCCACTAAAGTTCGTACATGTCTTTAGGCCAAATTAGATAATTTGAGCCCATTACGACGAGCAATTATGCACAGGACCAAAACCGATCAAGCAAAGGTACGACATACAGGGAATAACGTTGCACATCCAGCATATATTACAGGAAATTACATCCACTGGGCAATCAAAGATTGATGCCAGTGCAAATAAATGAGCAGAACCTAACCATCTACAACGTCACAATCTGCAACCTCAGCACAGATGACGCCCATAAGCATGTGGGCAAGTTCTTGCTGCTTTGCTACATTGTCTCTGAAAACATTGATCAGTTGTTGTGTCGCACGACTCTGCACCTCTGATTCATCCACCATTTCCATCATTGCTTCAACCATTAATTGGTTCACAAACATACATTTATTCCGTTGCATTCGAGACAGAGGATACTGAACAGATTCAGATGGCGATTTTGGCAGGCTTGTATTATTGATAGTGGAGAGTGTCTCGACCATTGCATCATAACATAAATTAGGACGGGAACCAAACAGATTAATCATGAGTTATTGCCATATTACCTGGCCTAGATTTACTGGAAAGAAACAATGGGGTTGCCTTGCTGTTTTCAGAGTTTGTCTTCTTATCTTCAGCAGCCTGCACAAAATTAACACACTAGCATTGCTATCATCGGCCAAGTCAGATAATAGGAAAGCAACATTGACACAATGAACGTTTGGGCAACTAGCCTACACCAAATTAACACAATATGGCACAACTATCATCAGCCAGGTAAGGTAGTATGAAAGCAACATTGACACAATGAATGAATGGGCAACCAGAGAAGCACTACAATTCAGTAATGTGCATGATATGAGATGGTACATTCATGCAGCTTAGTATGCAAAACTACCAGGCAGTTTTCCTTACAAAAATCAACATTGGCGCCTTTAACATTCTGCTACAACTAATTTTAGATCAGATAAAGGTTAGATTCACGCTGATTAACAAAATACATGTTGATGTAAAAATATAGTGATATACAACAGGTACTTACATCAGCATTGGAGCACAGAGAATTCCCGCAAGATATTTTCCTCGCATACGATCCCAATGGAGGAAGTCTTTTATCGTTTAACCTTATTTTCTAAAAGAGAGATGGGTAAGAAACATGTAGAAAATATGGTCAGAATGCTATAAAATTTCATGATGCGAGGATACGCACACGCTTCTTAGAATGGAGTTGACATTCTTTTGCTGGACTGGAGCGGACTAGTTCTTTGGCCACTGGAATCTGCTTATTATCAGTGGGAGTTGGGTTTCTCTGTGCTGGAGCAGTATCTATGAAAAATGGAGTTGGTTTATTATCTCCTGGTGTTTGGATCTTTTGCAAGGACCTGGTTTGTAACCCTTCAGATTCTAACATAGCCGTCTTCCCCTTGCATGCCTTATATAGAAGAATGGTGATTCAGTTATAAAACATGCTACATTAGAGATGGAATAGGTACTAAAGAATAGAAAGGCATGACATATTGACATGTATTCCCTCCATCCGGAAATAAATGGATGGGTCTAGACGTATTTCAGTTCTAGATACATCCAGTTTTATCCATTTCTGCGACATTTAATCCAGATGAAGGGAGTATGATGTAAGAGCTAGGGATATGACAGGACAACACAGTAAAAAAACACTGAAAACCCCACCGCAGAACCAAAGTATTCAAACCCACTGATATGAGATAGTACACTCATGCAGCTCAGGATGCAAAACTACCAGGCAGTTTTCCTTACAAAAATCAACATTGTGGCCTTTAATCATACATTTTGCTACAACTAAATTTAGATCAGATAAAGGTTGGATTCACGCTGATTAACAAAATACATGCTGATGTAAAAATATAGTGATATACAATAGGTACTTACATCTACATTGGAGCACAGAGAGTTCCTGCAAGAATCTTTCCTCATAAATGATACCATTGCAGAAATTTTTCTATTTGTTAAGCTTATTTTCTAAAAGAGAGATGGGTAAGAAACATGTATAAAATATGATCAACATGCTATAAAATTTCATGATGCAAGGAAACGCAAATGCTTCTTAGAATTGAGTTGACATATTTTTGCTGGACTAGAGCGGACTAGTTCTTTGGCCACCGGAATCTGCTTATTATTAGTAGGAGTTGGGTTTCTCCGTGCTGGAGCAGCATCTATAAAAACTGGAGTTGGTTTATTATCTCCTGGCGTTTGGATCTTTTGCAATGGTCTTGTTTGTAACCCTTTAGATTCTAACATAGTCGTCTTCCCCTTGCATGCCTTGTATAGAAGAATGGTGCTTTAATTATAAAACATGCGACAGTAGAGGGATGGAATAGGTACTGAAGAATAGAAAGGCATGACATATTGACATGTATTCCCTCCATCCGGAAAAAATGGATGGGTCTAGGTGTATTTCAGTTCTAGATACATCCTTTTTTATCCATTTCGGCAACATGTAATCCGGACGGAGGGAGTATGGTGTAAGAGCTAGGGATACGACATGACAACACAGCAAAAAAATACTAGTTGAATGTAAAACTATATGCTAGCAGAATACATACAGAAATAACTAAGGCAACATACACGTGTATGATTGGGAAAATAAGATGGCATTGCAACAGAGCACTAGAACAACACTTGAATGTAAAAAACATGGTATGGCAGACAGATGAAGTACATACTGATGAATAACAATGCATAAGATATTCAGAAGCATGATGTCCAAATTAAGCAGATGGCATTGCCATAGAGTAGAATGACAGTACTTGAATTTGAAAACATGTTATCATGAATGGAATAGGTACTGAAAAACAGGAAGGCATGACATATTTACATGCATGATCAGCATGCTAAGCACATGGCATTGCAACGGAGTAGATACACTCCAGGACATTATATGCATGTTGTACCCATATCACAGGCCAAGTTAGAGCAAGGACCTTGTGTGGTTAAGAGGATTCATCATCTTTCTCCAAGTCTTCTGAAGAACTGCCTTTACATGTTCCATCATATTGGGTATCATTGACATCAAGTTTATTGGCCTTTACATTGCTCCGTGAGGTTCTTGTGGATATATCAGTGTGTGCAATTATATCTGACATGCATGGAAGACAACTAGTAGTTAGATTTATGTAATGAGTGCCTATAGGAGATGACATAAATAGTAGGACTGGGGTTAACTAGCAGCAACAGGTCTCATAAACTAAAGGGAGAACACTGATGAAAGCTATAGAATATGTATCATTTGTACTCGAGATTAACTAGATGGCACACAAAAGTATTAAAGAACAACATAGGTAATACTAGAAGTGGTATAATACTATAATCACCAGCCTGTGGGATAGCATTGGCTGATGGATGATAACTATGGAACAATGTTACCTAAAGAACAAGTATCTTAGCTGAACTATGGAACAACGTGAACTCCTGAACAAGACTTGTAAGAGATTAGCATGAATATACAGTGAAATGTGATGATCTATTTTCCATGCTTAGATGAATAACAACGCCATAAATGTTGCACACAAGTAAGATGAGGGTACAACCTATCTGGCTGCCATCCATAGGAGTGAGCATCATGTGCTGACTTGTCGATGGCCCTGCAGTTGTTGTGGCTGTCCATGTCGGGCACGCGCATTCGATGCAGGGAACTGTTGAGTAGGGACTATAGCTCCCTTCTAGTGTATGCTTCCCTTGTTGGAGCAGCTGCGGTGAGTCGGAAGATGGTGTGTCTGAAGATGCAGATAACACATAATGTTAAGAACGACATATCTCTTTGATCTGAAGAAATACACTAAGAGATCAATAGCAAGGTACGAGAGTGGTCACACGTCTGTTGACTGAAGACTAAACTGGGGTCACATGATTTTATTTTATTTTGGTACTGTCCGATCTACGCCGGATGGCTTGATGGCCGTCTTGTGCCTCCTGGCTGACACTGTTCGGAATCTTCCCCGAAGAGCCAGCGACCAACGGCAGAGCAGCCTGCCTCCACCGTCCGTGGCCCCGGACAAAAACCCGCTCCCCGCCCCACCGCACTGCCGTGGTTGCGCCGCCCCCGGGCCAATCCACAAAGACTCCCCGTCATCCAGATCCGGCGGTGGCAGTACCTTCAACCCACGCAACTCTAAAAGATAGCCATCTAAGCGCTGCTTCCGCGGCGAACTTGCGGCCCCGCACCCTTACATTAGACACCAGCCAACCGGCAGCCTAGGAGCTCTGCCGCCTCGAGGGGTGCTGCTTCCCATTGGGAATCGATTGGCCCAAAATAAAAATTCAGACAACTGACGCCTAAATAAAGTGATTTGAGATGAGGGTGCAACCTATCTGGCGGCATGGTGAAGTAGGCAGGTCCAATTGCCGAGTCAGTGAGGCCGGCGCAGTTGCGGTGGCGGCCAGTGGCAGGGAAAGAGCGATGTCGCGACAGTCGACGGCTACGCGGAAGCAGCACTAGGACTCTGGACGGATCCGAAGTTGGAGCCGCTCCGGCACCATGAACAACAGCGGGGGTGAATCGGCTCCGGTTCGGTTCACGCGGCCGTCGTCGAGGCAGCACCAGCAGCATGGAGTAAGAGGCACATGGCCCAGTGCACGACGACAAATGGACATCGTCTCCGGCATTAGGAAGGAGGGCGACTGTGAAATTGGTGCGGTGGGGGGCGCCATGGAGGTGGGGATGAGGTTTCACGGCTTGGGAGAAGGGAG